>NC_053454.1:69727489-70027489 GCF_015227805.2 Hirundo rustica | reverse complement strand
TCATGTAATGTTCTAAAAGAAAAACAGCACGGACACCTTATTCTATTCTTTAATTTGAGAAATATTCTTCATCCATAGATATAAGAAGCCAGAAAGAAAATCCCAAGTGTTGGTGTAAAGCTCTTAGCCAGAAACACTAGTGAGGATGATGCACTTGCTTGCTATTTCAGAATGACTAACCAGAAAGCTGTGTAGACTTCTGTAGAAGCTAAAGAGGAAGAGACCAAACATCAGATTTCCATACCTGATGGTGAGGTGAGATGTGACAAAATTTAATATCTCTGAGCAGTGGGGTCGATGTCTCATTAATTCTGTTTTACTGCATAATGATGCCTTGGGATTAGCAAATGTGGTTTGTCATGCAACTTTAAAAATATACAAACGTGCACAGCTTTATTTTCTGTTCTAGCCTCTCTTTTCTCTACATGTATTACCTTTGAGAACAAAACCCTGTTAATGTTCTAATACATTTTTAATGAAGAATAACAAACTGTTAAATCACACATTAATTATTTTACTACAACCTTAATTCAATGAATAAGTAAACTCTGACAGTACTGCTCTTACTGTATGAGCAGAAAGTTGCCAGAGAATGGCTGATAAGTGAAAAAGACACCGTCCACATACCAGAGTACATCTACGGACATGTTATTACCATCTAGCTACTAAATAAACAATAAACATCCATGGTTTCAGGAATATATGAGCACAACCCCATAACAGACATAAAAAACCTAAGAGAATATTTTGAGATACTGCACTGAGATACAGCTGTCAGATGTATTTTGAAATTATCATAATTTTCTAAACATGCCAGTGGTTGTTTTTGTTTGTTTGTTTTTTAACATACATGCTTTACAACAATCAAGAAAAGAGGAACCAGAACATGAGACCTAGCTTCCTCCTAAAGCCAGGACCTTAAAACCATCTCTCTTATGAATTCTCTGAATCAGGTCTATTCCTACCTGCCATATTAAACCTTGAAACCAAGATCCCTAGGAATAAAAAAATATTAGCCTTAACCTAAATCTTAACCATAAGCCTGCAACCTGTTTTTCAAAGCTCAGTTCTGAGTCCTAAGCGGCCTATAAATTGATATAAGAAGTGTCAAACTTTGCAATCAGAAAACCAAATGAGGTAAACCTGCTCTGCTCTGTCTGAATGGCAGGCCTGACAAGCCCAGCATGGGAATAAGGGTTTCCTTCATGGTGGAATCCACCTCGGGCTGGTATTCAACATCAGCTGAAATCTTCACTGGGATTCACAGATACAACACCATCTAAGATTAATATTGTGCTTTCTAATTAAGCTATTGGGTAAAACTCAAGGCATTTGCTAATACTGCTCATGTATCGGATTCCAACCCACCATATCAGCAGGCATCTGCTTTTTCTCTGTAAGAAGTCTTCTTTAATGTTCTTTAAGGTTCTTAAGATCACAAACAATTTTTTTGAGTTCTTCTCACTGGATTATTGCTGCTAATAAAAGAAGTCAATGGGAGCTAACTGTATTAAAATTGGAACTGAGTTTAGCAACAGTGACCTGCTTAAAAGAAATGTCATTTTCCCTTATAAGAAAGCGTGGTCATACCTGTAACGTTCAAACCTTAAGATCATTGCAGCGGGTGCTCCAGGCTTAGGCAAAAGTAGGCAGAAGTGTCCAAATTCTCATTGTCAGCCCAAGGGCCATGAACTGCAGCTTCTCAGAGGATCAGGCTTCCAAACTTCACATGCTGGAAATGAGGACAACTTCATTGGGGAAGAGGATACACTTCTCTGTCATGATTGTAGATGTATTTTCTAGAAATGAAATGCATGAGCATTAACCTCAGCTTGAGAGAAATCTTCATAGTCATGAGTGGTGAAGCTCTGTGAAAGTTTTCCATCCTTGTCAAGAGGAAGAGACACCTTACAATGATCTACCTATGCCTGATGGTAACTCAGAGAGAAAAGTTCCACAGGATGCCTCAGATGGGATCTGAACATCAGCTGGACTATCAAATCAATTGAAATTTGACCCTCCTGGAGGAATTTTTCTTTGCCTCCCTGTTTGCAGTACTCTTTGGCAACAGTTTTTCATATGTAATACATACATACATACATATATATATATGCATAATCTAAAAGTAACAGTAATTAACACTTTTTTTTTCCCTATCAGAGAATCTGACCGGGTATATGCCTTGGGTATGAACTGCTGAGAGTACTAAAACACATTTTTTCCTCAGCAACATTTTCATAAGGAAATGAACTTCTGTCATTAAAAAACCCTGCACAGTTAACAGGAATACGGATTCATTGCTGACATGCTTCGTGCACAAAAGTTTCTCCATAGGGCTAAGGTCAGCTAAGTCATAACCTGTGTCTGTGTAGTTCTGTTTCTGTGATAAGCTAGTGAAGATACAGCTCAAGAGTTAAGAGAAAGAAGAGTGGTTCCTCCCTCCCAAAATAGAACAAATACAGAAAAAAATAGTCTGCAAATAGTAACACAATAAGTATGAAGAGCATCAAAGTCAGGAAAAGCTGTGATTCACAGCCTTGACCAGGAACAATTTTGCAGCCCATGTGACAAGTATTTACTTAGTCCATTATACAGTGCACTTCATTGTTTAAATACTTTAACTGTTTCAATTTCTGGCAGTTTCTTAAAACATGAATCCAACTCTTTTCTCTGGCTCCTCTTCCTGAGTCCTGATCACAAAGTCGAATACTGTCCCAGCTATGGGGACAGCTCTGGATCTGCAGAACAATTTCCACTCAGGTCACCAGTCAGCGCTTTGCAGCCTGCCAAGAAAAGGCACCTGCAGAGGTGCTCTGGAACTGTGGCATGGCTCGAGCTGGTAGGCTTCAATCTTATAGTTTATATGGTCAGTGGCTTATTAGGGCTCTTTGCCAGTCCTGGTGCTTTGTGTAGCCTGTACAAACTACATGGAGCAGTTCAGCACCGGCTTTTGCAGACATTCACCCCTCAGTCATAATACATGGACCTAACGACTTTGGAAGGATTGTCCTTGCATCTACCTGATGTGCAATGTGTGGCACCACCAGCAAACACTGGCCTAGGGTGTCCTGTGCATCTTTGGCCACTCAAATACTCACAGAGGCTGTTTCCACTGAAGGCACACCAGGTCCCCCACTCGACACGACTGGATCGTGGGTCACGCACACGTTGCCCTGTATTTATTTGCTTCATCCCACAGACCAGATTTCTCCTCTCTTTTTAATTTTATGCATGCAGATGAAAGGGTTCTTGAACACTAGATAAATCTTGTGTCTGACTGAAGAGAAAGGGCAAAAAGAGATTATAAATTACATTTTCTTGTTCTCCAATCTGCTTACCAAATCCTTCTTCTTTAACATGTGCAAGTAGCAAGAGCCTATTGGGTCAACTAGCTTATAATTAATTATTGATTAGATATTAAAGCCATATGCTGAGACTCGCTTGGAAACCAAAGTGCTTCCTTGGTACTTATGTTAGCATTTATTAAATATGCATTATTAATCTGAATTACGTTGTGTTCAAACGTAAGCCCTAAGAGCAAAGATAATGATCACAGCATTAGTATTTGTAAAGCAGAATTGATTTTCCAACTTTACCAAATTAGCTGAAATATGGGATAGGCTGCAGGTGTTGAAGAATGAATATAACTAGAGTAAGTTGGCATGCTTAGTTTTTTTTTCTGTGTACTGCAATAAAATAAATAAAAAACAAAACTAAACCTAATTTATTTCTCCAAATAGTGTAGGCATAAAAAAGAGCTAGATGTCTTTAAAAAATAATTAAGAAACCTTATTCATACATCGTGGTTCACACATTTTTGTTCTACATGCAAGCCTTGCAACATAAATCAAAAACAAAACCAAGAAACTTTAGTTTTCCATATGCATCTATTTCACAGAAAACTGGTAAAACTTCAGTGAAAAATACGGTTTGACATTTCACTACATATTTTCAAAGAAATTATTTTCTTTTTCTTGTGACTAAATATATTTATGTAGGAAAGAAGCAAGAGTGATTAAATGAGATATATGACAATATTTATGATAGTTGTTTGGGCACAACTTGAAATTCAGTCGTGAAATTCACACTTTAATAACAATCTTAAAGAAAAAAAAACCAAGAAGCCAAAAACTGGCCCAGTGGTGTGAAGGATTAATGTTAGTTTTTACATAACAACATTATAGGACAACTTCACTCATTTGATAGCACTTTTATCTAATGACTACTTTACTTTTTCTCTAAAGCTAAGATGGCCTGTGATTTGCATGGAGAATTTTTATATTTATATTCATATTGCTTTCACTCAGCAACAAGAATTCAAAAAGAAATATACTGATATGGTTATAAGCGTCACAAAAAATTCTAGGGTACTGGGTGCGGGATACAGGATTTGAAAATACCCTTCTTTCCACTTTTTTCTTTGTCATACTTCAAAATTCTGGTTAAAGGCAGAGAAGAAAGACTAAGTGGATTTATTCTCTGGTAATTATGCAGCATGCAGTTTCTCTGACAAGACTCTGCAGTGCTTGGGAGGGATAGAGAGTTCAAGAACAGGCTTTTGCCTCATGATTTAAAATTCCAGGAAAACAAAATACACAAGCAAAAAAAATAAACAAAAACCAGTTAAAATATATTTCACTGTCTTGTTGTTGTGGGATCTTTTTTTTTGTTTGTTTTTTTTTTTGTCACAGAGAGAGGCTGGTATTTCACTTATACTATGGCTACTAAACCTGAACTATAAAGGCAATTTTGTAAGAGAGAAGACAGTGGGTACTTGGAGTTAAGTAGTTTGTTACACCTACTAACCTACTTACCACTTTGCATGAATAAAATATTGACACAAAACAGCAACAAAACCCCATCACTTTTGGGTATACTCGAATTTAGAATTTAAAAAAGGACAAAAGCGTAATACTGTTTTGATGTTTGGTTGCACTAAGGGAGAAAAGGAATATTAAATTGAGTGCAGCAGGTTTAAGACATGTCTGTATGAACACATGCCCACACACACAAATTACAAATAAAAAGCAGACCAGGGAAAGAGAACACGTTTTTTTATTACAGTTAACGCTGGTTTTATAGTCACTGCTCAGTTCATGTCTGCATTGTGCTTTTTGTTGTTTTACTCTCCCTTTGCTGAAATTATTTTGAAGCTCAGGTATACTTACTTTCTATTTCTACTCAAAATTTGATAAGGATTAATTTGCAGCTGCACTAGTCAGAACAAGCAAAGAAAAATAAAAATAAGAACTTGATGCAGTGTACTATCAAAAAATAAATTAAAAGCATTTTGATCTTTAAAGTGCAAGTCAGTTTTTGACAATGTTTTCCCTCATTTGTATCCATCAGTATTAACAGGTATTAGACAAGATACTGAAGACCTTACCCATTCTTCTCCAAATGAAGTAGAACATGATTATCAGCAAAAAAAGGAAGGAAATAAAGCACCTGAAATATAAAAAAAGAACATTTGTATAATAGACTGCACCCTGCTGGTTAGCAGCTTCCAAATTCAACCAAATTATTTCAGAGTTAAAACCACCTTTCGCATACCTACAATTATTTCATCACATATCATTGAGACTTCATTTCTGATTTAAAGCTAACACAATGGTACATAACAAATTATTAGACCTAGTCTCCCTTATTATTGCTTAAGTGACAACTACATTTTATTTAAATAAAGAAGTTGCTACTGTTTCCATTTTAATATATCAGAAAATTGATTTCTTTCTTATGTTTTTAATGTACCTGCCATTTAACATGTTTCAGCAATGGAAACACATTTGTATTCACAGATTTTGTGCATATGGAATAGACTGTTTGAAGAGTACAAAACTGAAATTACCTTTTATGGTTTTAAAAAAAAGAGTTTTTGAGCTTTCTCACCCCACTCTCCACAACAAAAGCCATTTTAATTCTCAGAACAAACTCCATATATGTGCACGTGTGGTCTGGAGATATTTGTACACTGCATCAACCAGGGTGTTCCTACATGTGCACATGCTATACCACACCACTAAACCTTCAGTATAACTAGGAATACACAAATGTTTTCTGTGTTGTTTTTCTCAAGAATTTATTACAGCTGTATCAGCTTAACAGTTTAATACTCATGTTGCATCATAGAGGAGCAGCAAAAGGAAAAAGGGAGAATAGTTGAGTGAAAGAAAGAGGCAAGGCAAGAACAACTGTCACTCCAAAATTGTCATTTGGCAAGTTATTACCAGGCAGAATTGATAATTATTACCAATTACTGCTGGGGGCAATTACCATTGCTATTAGGGACAAGCACACTGGAAGCTGTGCCTTAGCTGATGTAAAGATTCACAACGTTTTGGGGGTTAATAGAAGATGTGGGAATTTACTCCCAGGTCTTTGATGAAGGTTGGATAAAAGGCAGAATCTCTATTCCAAGGAAACTAAAAATCTATTTTTCACTCTGATTTAAAAAAAAAAAAAAAAAAAAGACAGCTTGTACTTCCTGTAAAATTAAAACTTTTCCAAAATCCATGTACCTGAGAAAGGAAGGAAGAAATAAAAATAAACAAACAAATAAATTAATTAACAAATAAATAAATAAATGGAATAGTTGTTGCCAGGTTGGATGACTAAATGCATTATGTACTTGAAGGTGGCCGTCCCCACTACTTTGGGGAAAGGCATCTTTCTTTTTTACAGCCCACAAGAGATGCACATACACTTATGATCAGTAGAAACAATGATGACAGCTGGTACTGCCTTTTCTAAAGCTTCCTCCAAAGCATTTTGTCCCCATCTCAGTGCAGACTGACACAGGTCCCACAGGTCTGCACAACAACTCCCCACTGCCTACCTCTGGTACTTCCCCTCTCCTCCAGACACATTCCTCCTCAGAGCCTGTGCTCCTGTGCTTTGAGGTGCAGCCTAGCCCACAGAGATTAATTTACTTTAACACTGATAAATGACTGAAATGCTACAGATTTTTCACTATGCTTTACTTTAAAAATTAGGGGAAACAAATACTTCTGATTTGACTTGGCTGCCAGGTCTATAGTTTCCGGCGCTCCGTTGTTAACTAGGCTTGTACCTATCTATCAAGTATTATATATGGAGATAATGAGAGGACTCTTCGTGGTATTTTTTCATTACTGTCACCCATCATGATTACTTAAATCTAAATAAAGCAAATTAATTAGTGCGGTCCCCATGCCTTTACTCAGGCAGGCAATGACTTCTAGACCATGTGCAAGCTTTGCAATCTCCAGATGCTGAAACCAGAGAAGGAGAAGGGTTTAAGTTGCAGTCATTATGTTGCTGAATGAAGTTTTTCAGTTTCTCCTTTTACAATCTGAGTTTCAGTTCTAGGCCTGTATGACCCACTTATTTCAGACCACACTTACTCAATACCTAGGTCCCATAATGAGTGAATTTATTATGGCAATTAATTATTAATAAGTATACACCAAGAACAGGGATGCATTCTAACAAAAACAGACTACGTGGAAACTGTGCCTTGAAACACAGGGGCATGTAATTTAAAATTTAATTTTAATATTGCCCAGAATTAGTTTGTAGAATGGAAAATGTCATTCCTCTAAGCTAAGCTTAGCAGCTTAAACATATTTTACCTAGTTGTGAAAATAAAAGAAAAAACTATGTACCTCAAGAGTGAGCACCCTCGGAAACAAAATTAAGAATATAAGTGGTAGTTCTCTGTCATTAGAGCTTTTTAAGAACCACCAGAGAAATATCTTTTGGGGAACACATTGTATGTTCTGTCATATTCCCCCTGATTCCAATTATTTGTATTCATATTTCTGTTTATGATATATATAGTCCATTGCTTCTCAGGGGAAAAAAAAAAAAAAAGGTATAAGCATGAGTGATTACACTTTGTATTTCAGTATAAGAACACAACTTAGAATCTTCTGGAAGTCTTAACACAGTTCTTCTGATTCACAAGGTCCACATGAAATTACTTCAATAGATAAATGAAATTGGAAATGTGTCTTGTATGCCTGTCTTGTTAAGCTGCTATGAACTGCTTTATTCTTTCCTCTCCCAGAAGCTAATTTTCATTTCTAATTTCAGGAACAGAAATCTGATATACAGCAACGATTACGTCGACATAAACATCAAAGCAAACATTTTGACAAATATAGCCAAGAAAACTTCACCCAGAAAAGATGCCGATCAGCGTTAGTGCTTGCTAGCAAACAGTCTCCTAAGAGATCCAAAAGCTCCTTCCTCCTACCTCAGCTAACCCTGCAAAGTGCATGCGTGAGGCATCAGAGCAGCTTCATGGATCAGCTGATAAGACCTGCTGCCAGCCAGCTAAAAATGATGAATGAGAACCCAAGAAAAAGCAATAATTAACCTTTTCCGTATTCTGAATTTTGGAGATGAGCTATCATTAGATGTAAAAAACCCAGACCCAACCAATGCTTCAAATTCTGCCACTAATAACAAGAAGAGCTTGTGAAGAGGATGTTCAGTTAATCGTTGTTTACCACATCCCATTTGGTAAAAGTTAAATAATGCATGCGAACTTGGAAAGGTCCAGAAAGTCTTAGTCAAAGTTCATTCCAGGTCTCAAACTTTGAGGAGAAACGTTAAAACCCTGCATCCAGTGACTGAATTACTCATCATCTATGTACAATACATGGTTCACTGACTGACTTATCATTCTGAGGAGGAAATCCATTTGTAGGCTGTAAATTACTAAGCTGAAACTTCCATGTTAGTAGCTTTCAATGCACTTTGTTTCAGGAATGCGTACAAAAAAAATCCAGGGTGATGCATCTTCTTTTACTATAAAATATGTGTTACAATTTAGAAATATTGATGAAAAGTGAAAATCAATTTCTTCTGTCATACCTTTGTGCAGATGCCATTTGAAAGGTGATATGCTGCAGTTCTAATCTCTTCCATTCTGCAGAACCTATGAAAAAAAAAAAAAAAAAAAGAAAAAAACCAAGTAGGTAAAACATAATGGTCAAAGGGAAAAAAAGAAGAAGAAAAAAAAAAAAAGAACAGAAATTTAAAAATGCATGCTTGTAGTGCCACTATACACTTCTCCAGCAAGAAGTCTGGCATAGTCTTTTTATTTGGTGCCAGATCCATCATCCACTTAAGTGAAGATACAGGCTATTACTTGCTTCAGTAGGAGTTGGAACAAACCTGCAAATTGCAATTGTCAGGGTCTTTCTTGCTTTGTGGTATCCAATATCAGCAGGTATTAAAGAGATTCAGCACTTTGAAGGCATTTTTACAGCATGCAGATAAAAATAAATCACGAAGCACTTACTGAATAGTGCAACACTGCCCTATAACTGCATGTTCTGATAAACATACATTTCGTGACAGAACATTTGAAAAACTTTAAGAGCACTTGGAATTTAATTCCAAAGAATTCACAAAAATATACAGAAGTGTATTGGGGCTAGAAAGATGTAAAAAGGGCCCAATATCAATAGACCGATAAACAGTAAATTCTACTCTGAATTTATGCATTTTAAGAAACATCTAATTTTGGGAAAATAATATTTTTTAATCTCCTATTTTTAGTGTGGTTAAATTCAACAGTCTGTTTCCTTTGGATTTATTTTAGTTTGATTGTTTTCAGAAGATGCACAATGTTTTATGAATGTTTTCAAGATTAAACATTTCAACTTTCCATTTTAAATTTGGAAAAAAAATTACCCAAATAATAGAGATGGAGTAGAAAAGGTTGAAACACACACATGCCTCACCTGCCTTTGATCATTTTCCAGCTTTACACAGGAAGCCATCAAAAATAAAATAAATTCAACCAATTCCCCTTCCTCGTTTTTATCTATTTATTTTTCATCCCACAAACTAAAACTGTCTTTCTTGTCTGCTCTGAAGTTCTACTTACGTGCAGTAAGAAAATACAGTGTTTAATTCAGAGATTCTAAAACGTAAATACCAAAACGCCACAGTTGCAGCTGCACTTGCTGCCCATCTCCTCAATGATTCATATCAATCATGTACAAAAACAAGTGGCCCTGACCTTTTACTGTCTGGGGGCAAAGTGTCCCAGTATTTCTTCTACAAATCATCAGGAAAAATGCCAGAAAGCCCACTAGTACTCCCCAGATTAGATGCTTTTCTGGTCTGTCTTCTCTAATCATCACCAGTGTGTCTCTGCATACTGACTCAGATGCCTTAAATCAGCCACATCTCTTCTCAAAGGTAGAAATATCTTTTTTTTGATTTTTTTTTTTATGGTTTACATCCCCAAGATCACAGATTTTTATTTGATATTTGTTTATCTTCAGGCAGCAGCAAGCACAGCTGGACTCCCACACTGACCTACAGATTCCAGATACGTTTAAGCAAGGCAGTGTTTACAGAAGAAGGAGGAATGACGTGAAGCTTTTCTCAGAACTTTTGTTCACCTGAACATATGTAAGCTTGTGTAAGCACAAGTGTGAGCTGGTATATAAGATCTCACAACTGAAATTGTCAGTTTAGAGATGAGTAGCTACAGTCTTATGTTTTATTAGCTTTGCATTCTGTTTGCAGCCATTTCTTGTCACCCTTCTCACTCCTCTTCCATAAATGCTTTCCAATATCCAGAAGGGGTGTTTTGTGCAACTCTTGTAATATATCAATTGCCTCTCTTACATGTATCTTCCTTCCTAAGTTAAAATACTCTGAGCCTCAGATCCCAAAATGTACCTTAAAGTTTCTGTATTGTGTAAAAATCACACAAAGGATAAAATAATCAGAACTCTGCTTTTTCCAGTCAAAGAAATACGGAAATAAATGCAATGAAGTGGCCCTTTCAAAGAATCATTTTGAAGTCTTCCAGGGAATATTTCAACACCTACCACAGACTCAAGGAAACAGATTTGCTCACAGCACTGTCCTGACAGACTCTGGCTCCCCAGGCTCCCTCTCCTTCCAAGGTTACAGCAGCATACACCAAATCCCATGTAAAGGCCTTTCATGGAGGAGAAAAACTGTGTGTTTGTGAGGAGGAGGAAGATGGAATGGTAGAAAGAACAACACAAAATTAACCAAGTTTACTATTTCCAAGTGTGACAGCACCCAAACCCAAGGAATTTTCTCCTAAACAGTCCTACAACATGACAACTGAAAGAAAAACCTTAACAAATTAAGGAAAGATTCAAGAGCTATCATACAGTTACATTTAAAGTGATTTTTAATAAAGAATCTAGAAAGGGCAATCATGTCCTAAAAGGTGGTTAGATCTTGAACTCTTTATTTTTCTTCTTTCCTCTTCTCTATCTTTATCATGTTTTGCTTCAACTTGTCAGATTTACGGTCTTTTTTGCACAATAAAATACGGTCATTGGTTTGAAGTGTTTTCATTATTATTTTGTTTTATTTTTGCATTTATCCCCACAAGTCTAATTAACTCCTGCTTTGTTGGAAAGCCAGCTGCATGTACAAAGTAGGTTACAAACATTTTAACAATCACTCAGTGGCTTCATGAGGTATTTATTTAAAAGGCTGTCTTATATAATACATGTTCATATTTTGATAGCACAGAATAACATGTGCTTTGAACAAAAGATTAAATTCCTACTTATAACTATTTACCTCACATATAATATTTACCTGTAGCCTTTTTTTTCCTAATCATGGATATCAAGTAATCTTTCCTCGGGCGATGTGTGCCAAAGAAAGTTACAAAGCTGCAGATTGAGAAACAGATTCACTGTTACAACTCTTCAAAATAGAAGTGAATAGGCTCAGAAATTGTTACAAAAGGGAAAAAAATGTTAAGGGAAAAAAAAAAAAAAAAAAGAGAGAGTAATATTTGTTTACTGGAAGAAGGTTTGAATTCTTAGGACGGAAGATCACAAAGTCAGAGATAAATTGAGGCCTTAAATTTTGGGGAACATAAAGTAGGAGAGAGGTATCTCTTGCAACATTTTGTTCTTGCTGTATCTATTTCACTCAGGAACAACAAAGCCTACAAAAAAATTATAAACTTAATAAAACCATGCTTACAACTTCAGACTCATACAAACTTTTCAAAATCTGCAATAGTTCTGACTTTGCTTTTGTAGATTCAATCAGATTATGTACTTCAAACTCACAGTAGAGAAGATTAGAGCAATGCACAGAAACACATTAACCTAAGAACAATGACTTAAAGACTTATGATTATGGGTATATACTTTTGATACTTCTGTATGAAAAAAAATGCAAGTATTAGTTAATCTTAAATATTAGCACCTCTAATAACAAAATAAAATACTGGCCCTAAATATTCCATTATTTGGTTGCAGAGATGGACTGAACATGTTAAAAAGAGTGAAAACATCAGCAGGTAGGACTCAAATAGACAAAAAAACCCCCTCTCCTTTCAACCAACGATTTCTGCCAGTTAAAGGTGAAGTAGGTTTTCTCCCGCCTCTCCAAGGGGAGCACAGTTCAAGTAAGGAGAAACTAAAACCACATCCCCATGGCCCACAGGCACTGCTGCATGCCTATCCCTCTTCTGAAAAAAAGAAAGGGCTTCATTATCCCATTAATATACCCCACTGCTGCCCCTTTATTGGGACATCAAGACATGCCTCTCTGCTAGTTTCTCTGCAAATAACAGACATTTCATATATTGAGTGCATGTGTGTATTTATATCTTTTGTTCTTGGCACTTCTGTAGCCAGAGTTTTGCACATAGCTGAGAAATACCCAGGACCCAGAAACTTCAGAAATCTTTAGAAGTGTGGCATTGGTTGGTACATAATTAACAGGAATAAAACCAGTTTTGAGCCACTTCAGACACAGATCATGAATGACAAGGGATACTATCACTTTATCCACATTTACAATGCAGGATTGCAAACTTCAGTAAGACAAAGCTTGAATAAATACTTACAAGCACTGGTCATTTATAAGGAAAAGACAACACAAATAATACAACTTCTCTCTAATGGTCATAAATTGCGTATCAGTGACTAGACATGAATCTAACAGAATCCAATTTCTTTAATGGAACAAGTGGGGTAATTTATATTTTAAGGGAGCAAAAGATACGTAGTGTACTATACATAATGTACTACCTTAATCTCTCAGACCAGATTCAAACACAGCCAAACTCATTTCCCTCCCTAGCAAATTGTCCAAACCTGATCACATCACCCTTGCTCTCCTATCATCCATATAACTGCAGCTGAAAGGAGCATTAATTTGTACAGAGGAGGTCACATTTAACATATAAAATTCAGTGAAAACAAAACTAATGTACAATCCTTTACACAAGTAGCAGTGCTTCTGGGAGGGCAAGGGGACTAGATGTGGAAGAGCAAATATCACGTGTGGAAAAAAAAAAGAAAAAAAGCATCAATATAAACTAAAATAATATTTTCCACTATGCCCTCATATGGTTTCTCTCTGATTAGGACAAGTTTCTTTTTAATATTAGGTGCTTAGTAACAGAAAAGAATTTGTAATAATGTTTCTCACAGATGAAGCATCCGCTCTTTCCTTTCAGGAAGAAACACTTTCCTTTACCCAGCACACATTTTAATTGCCTAAGATGCAATTTCCCTTATGAATAATTTGAATACAGCTGACTTTTTGACTAAGCAAATTTCCTTCAGAACTCAAATGATGTGTGCACTGTAAAATATGGAAAACCATGAGGCAGGGTAGCAGAAGCAAAGTGTTGAAGTATAACATTAATTTTAATGTCATTTAAGAAGTCACCAAGGTTCATACTCTGTCAGTGACACGTGCCTCTGACCAGATGTGTAGCCTACGTTTTAGTTCACAGCCACAAATCATTCCTCCACAAAGCTCCTTTCACATCATCCCACTTCATATCAGCTTTGCCATTGCAGACCCTCTCTCAGTACCTCATAAGGGCTTAAGAAAAAAAAAAAAAATCCACTGCAAAATGTAGTTTGGCTATAAAGCTTTGTCTCTTCATCAGAGAATTTGTTACTGTCTTCCCCTCAAATACAGACCTCATGGGGCCGTGCGCTTCCAACTTAACATATTAATAACTTATTGAAGTCACAATGTTCTGAAGTGGTAAAGCAAGATTTAGCAGGTAGAATTAAAATAATTTTATTTTCTTTTGGCTAAAGTATAGCAAACCAGAAAAAAAAAAAAAAAAACCAAACCAAAAACAAAATAAAACATATTTTGAAGTATCTAAAGGAACCCATTCTTTTCTAGTGCAAGTCACATGTGTGAATTTTCAATAAATCATGCAAGAGACTTAGATATCAGCTGAGAGTCATAGATAACTCATAACAACTAAAAATTAGATCACAATTTCCATTAACAGAATCAAGCTGTAGTCCAATGTTGGGTTTAATGATACCACAGAGCCCAAACAGGACTAATAAAGCAGCTTTGTTGATATTGTCAGTGTACATAATTCGGAAATCCATTATCTCATCCTAAAAATGCACTCGATGAGTACGTTGTAGAAGCTGTATTAGCTACCTAGTCTTGTAAATAAATTGAAATACTAATTACTCTTTCTTTGGAAAGAGGCTTTGTTGTTTACTTTAATGTTGGAATTATTTCAGTGAGAGGAATTTTATTTTACAAGGACCATGTTGGGAAAATTTGTCTGCTAAGGGAAATAAACTAATTTCTTTTGCACAAACATAAACTACATCAGATGATGAGTAACCACTAACCATAACTTAATATAATTTCATATTATTTGCATTTTCACTTGCCACTAGCAGCTAAGCCATCTGTTACACCTTTTTTCTTTTTTTTTTTAAATTCTCTTTAAAAATAGCAGAAGTAAACACTCTTTATCTATGCCTTTTCAGTGGTAAGACAGTGTTCAGCTAAGCTGTAACAATGAGTAAGAACTAAAAAATTCAGCAGTTTCTGATGTCTCCTCCAAGATTTTAGTTCACTGGACCAGATGCATACACAAAATAAACTCTTGCAGATGAACATAAATTCCATGAAGTTCATCTCCAGTGTGTTTTAAAATATTCAACTTTTCTTTTTTTCCTAATCAGACACAAGTAATATCAACTAAGCCTGCACTAACCTTCTATTAAGCTCCCTTTTATAACAATAACTTATGATTAATGTACTCTTCAGTAGGAAAGATCTTGCTTAATAGAAAAAATCAAGCAAAAACAATCTGCTTTCATATCTGAAACAGCCATGTTGCTTAAACAGAGATACTCCGTGCCTTTAGCAAGTAGCAAAACCCTTGTAAGAAAATGAGCTCTCAGCTTTCAGTCATTTAGCCCCATGTAACACTGAGCAGAGGGAGTTTTTCCCAAGAGGCTCTTTCTGATTTTATGTGAGGTGCACTTCCTAAGACAGAAAGTAAAACAAGAAAAACAGTAACAAATAAAAACAAACAAACCCTGCCAAACAAACAAAACAAAAACCCTAAATCACACAAAAATACCAAAACTTCTTTCCTTTCTCCCTTCATTTTTCTAGTGGCATTGTGCTGCTTGGCTGACTCGATCTCATTCTATGACATTTAGTAAATGAGGGAAAGGCCATGGTTATCTCTATCAGGACTTTAGCAAAGCTTTTGGCACCATTTTCTGCAGCATTCTCCTGGAGAAACTGGATTCCCAACATGAGGACTCTTTGCAGAATAAAAAAATCTGGCTGGTTGGCCATTCGCACCAGAGACTGGAGGTGAAAGGTGCTGCATCCAACTGGCCCTGGCTCACCTGTGGTGTCCCCCAGGGCTCAGTCCTGTTTATTTATCATCTTCATTGACAACCTGGTCCCTCAGCAATTTTGCAGGTGACACCAAGTTGGGTGGGGATTCTGATCTTCTTGAGGGCAGGAAGACACTCGACAGCGCTGGGTTAATGTTTGGGTTTGATCGTCCTGAAGGTCTTTTCCAACCTAAACGAGTCTATGGGAGTTGAGTCGTGAGATTTCAGAGAAATATGCATAAAACCTCAGAAAATGCTTCCCCTCTGGAGAACAGCGCTAATTAATTCATTAGTGATGAAATGTATTAGTGATGAAAAATGTCTATGTATTTAGGTCTATCTTCTGGTTAGGGAAATCTTCTCTGGGTGTTGGAGAGCAAACTATTCCCAGAAATTGATACATAAAAGCATCTCTCTGTTGGGAGGAAGCTCAGCAAAACTCTGAGGGAGAAAAGTTAAATGAATCCCTAAACTGTTTCTTAGTGTAGACAGCTTTCAATATTTAATGGGAACATTGAAGTTGAAAAGAGGACATAACATATTTTTCTTCCTTTATTTTTGGCCTTTAAAATTGTAATGAGGAGGTATTTTTGTTTATTTTTACGGAAAACCTAAAAAAAAAAAATTAAAAAAAAATCTTAAATCCTGCAATCTATAACTACAGATATTTAGAACAAAAATATACTACCTCTAACACCGGAATCTGAATGTAACATTTAGGGTGTGCTATGATCAGAGAACACCCATGAAAAGTGTGTGAAATTACCCAAGTAAAAGCTTGAGGGCCCCAAAAACTTTCTGTTAAAATACCAGACTGAAGTAAAAACATTACAGGAAAACCTTTCCATGTCCAATACTAATTTGACTTGAGGGAATGGGAAGTGGTGTGGAAATCCTCAGAAATCACCAGTGATCATTTGAGTCCAGACCCAGGAAAGCAGATTCCTAGGACACAGATCCTACACTGAGAAATTCTAGTCCAAGAGCTGTCAGTTTAGCAGCAAGGCTGCATGGAGCAGCAGCAGCCTCCACAGCTATCCCAAGCATCCCGAAAAGAGTTCAACCCTCAGTAACGTGTCTGAGAGGCACAAGAGTAGATAAACTCACCACCCAGGACTCCCAAAGCCCTAAGGCTCCAACAATTTCATGGAGATGCCAGATTCCATCTAATATCTTATGGCAGGCTGAGCAGCTTGTTTGCCTTCCTTAATAAGGTACAGTAAGTATAACTTATCATCTTATAAATCCCAAGAACATTTCACTGAATTCTCCAAGGGTAAACCCTTCACTAGTATAAAATATATCAGATTTGCACTTATTTAGGACTATTTTATTTTTTTTCTCCTTTACAGAACAAACTCCTCCATCCTAGAGCTGATTCACACTGCCTGGTATTTGTGTGTCCCTTTGAAAATTAGATCAGCACTTGGGGTTCTCCATTTACTAGGGTGTTATCCATACTGCTTTCATTGCTTTCTTTCTTCATGTTATTCTTTTCATCACTGAAGAGCATTTTATGCCACTCTGGGTGAGTTGCAATGTTACAGGGGAAACTTGCACAGTGTTTGCCCTGGTTTGCTCTTGAAACTAGCCCAGTAAAGGCAGACAACACACCTGAACTAAATCCACTTGAAAACACAATTATACAAGAAAAATAGTTGTAGCATTTCAAAGCACCACCAAAGAGGAGGGGACAACTTTTGCCTGAAATATAGGCTAAGCAAGCAACTGGAATAAAAGAAAAATGAAATTTGTTGTAGCCAGGTAAAATGAAATAGTGTGGAGATGTTATTCAGAAAATAAGATATTTGATGAAGTGTACATTTTAAGCCTATTGAATATTAAAAAAAAAAAAAAAATCTACTCGCAATTTCCAAGCTCTTATGTCTCAAAGCTAAAGACTTTGTGTTCAGAATTTTTTTTCCTTTTTTATTTTTTTCACCATTTCTGCAGATGTTTGCTTTTAACTAGCCTAACCAAACCGGCTTACATAATTCCTGATTTACAGAACTATAAGCCCTTCCCCTGAACACCATCTGTTTTTTTACAGGCAGCAGTTCTCTTTAAAGTGTGATTTATTCTCAAATTCAAAACTTTGAAAAGCATCAAATCTTTGCCTCAAACCTGGGAGTTTTTTTCCCCACACCCTGGCTCCTAGCAGAGTTTCTCTGTTCCAAAGGAATTGAAAGTAGTGTCTGTGAAATACTAGTTTCTAAAATTTCTTATGCCAAATCTATATAAGGTCTCTATACTGATTTTATCAATAGTATAAAACTGGCTTGTTCATGATTGCAACTGTCACCACTTTTTATTTTCTAGTCTCTTCCCACCTAACATAACTCTAAGAAAAATATGAGTCTAGGCCAAATAAAACTAACATTAAAAAATTACCTTATATTATCCTGTAATACTAGCAGAGCTTTAAGAAAACCAGATTTCAATTATGAAAAGAAAAATAAAAGAACATTTTTGCTTAAAACCCTGCAGAATAGAAAGGTAAAACCAAGAGATACAAGGGAGCAAAGAAAAAAAGAAAATCTTTCCAGAATAGTACTTTAAGAACTCACCAAGAAAAATTCTAGGTCCAAGCAGTGCATTCAGATGATCAAAGATGATCAACTTTAGTAGAGCTGGTGGTTGAAATTTAAGAGAGGATTATTAGTTTTCTTCTTTGTTCTTTGTTTAGAAGACAATGAACATTGAAATCAAGTTTTACTGCTGGGTAATTAATTCACCAGTCAGAACTGTCTGAATTTAAGTTGGATGGGACTCCAGGAGGTTATCCCATCCAACCTTCTCCCATGACATGGGTCTGGTTGCTCAGACCTTCACCCAGCAGATTATAGAGCATCTTGCAGGACAAAGATGACATTTCCATATCTCTAATCAGTTTCCTTCATTGCCATAACTTTGGAGGGCAGCTCATAGCTGTCTTTCATTTCTCTTCTCACAACATTTGTGTTCCAAATCCTGGTCCTTTTTTAAGTGGGTGCTGTGATAGGTTTCATCAGCAAAATGAGAAGACTTCAATGTCAACTGGCAGTGAGAGTAAATTAAATCTTGTGCCTAAGCACAGATGCAGACAGTTAACGTACAGAGGCAGGTGTGATCACAGTGTGGACCAAAAGGTGACCTTGGGTAAGGTCCAGGCTGGAAGGGGGTCTGAGTAAGCTGAGTAAGTACTGAAGTAAGTGGAAGGCATCACTTCCTTCAATTCCAAGTGGAAGGGGATCGGAACTAGGTGACCTTTAAGGTCTCTTCCAACCCGAGCCATTCTACAGTTCTATAGTGAGTCACAGCTATGATAAATCACAATGAAGCATCCTTCATGTGCTCCCAGCCAGACCTTTGGAGGATCAAACATGCTCCTTAAAGTGTGTGCACAGAATGCTTTCCTTCACAATCTGGACAAATTGATAACATACATTAAGACCTTTCTGGAAGCCAACATGGTGAGGCACTGTTAGTCAAGAGTATTCACCTACAGCAACCTAACTCCGCCCTACACAAACTTGCGAGCTTAACTATATTTTCTGTTTACTCTAACTGGCTTGTCCATAGCTATATATTAATTTTGAATTATCAGACTTCGTTTTCCTGAGATGGCTGTTTGCAGTGACATGAGGTTTATCAGAACAGTAAAACATGTCTGAAGTGTAAGCAAACTAGCCCCATCTTGTGAAAGAGGAGGGTACAGGACACTTCCAGTGGTGCTTTTGCATAAGCTTCTTGTCCCTCCTAAGAAGAACGTGAAATTACTTGGACAAAATGCCTTAACTCTCTGTTCCAGCTCTGTGACTGAAGAACTAGCTTCTTCCTCTTATAAATCTTATAACACAAGTATAAATATGCTGGTAGGAGACAGGAGCAAATTTACCCCATGACAATTCACACATTCCCATGGCTTTAGCACACTCTAGCAAATACTCGTTACCACAGAGGAAAAAAAAAAAAAAAAAAAAAAAAAAAAAAGCACACCTCGAACTGGTAGAAGTTTTAGAGCATTAGGAAAAAAAACCACAAAAACACACACACACAAAAAAACCAAACCAAACCAACCCCAAAAACCACTTTACAAACTATTTCTTCTAAAGGACTAATGACAACGATTGGAATGGGCCCAAGTTTGAGAAATATCTTTTCTATTCAGAAAGAGGACAAAGCTGTACAACAAAGTGTCAGTCACATCTTATTGCTAATTTGAATTAATTCCAGAGGAATATTTATATGTTAGAAAGAAAGGTCTACTGGAATAGCATAAAAAAGAAATGAAAACTAAGAGCCAGT
The DNA here is from genome assembly GCF_015227805.2 of Hirundo rustica. Lineage (NCBI taxonomy): Eukaryota > Metazoa > Chordata > Aves > Passeriformes > Hirundinidae > Hirundo > Hirundo rustica. The sequence continues at coordinate 70,007,552 of NC_053454.1, read as the reverse complement.
AAACAGGTATAAATAAAAAAGCAGGAAGATTTAATGTAAAGCAAATAAAGGCATATTTAATAAGAAGTATTCTATTTTCCTTAATAGAAGCAGAGCAATAAATTACATAAATCCAGGACCAGGTAAAAATCAAAGTATGCTCAGTGTACTTACAGTGACATAACAGGCCAACATTGATAGAAATCAAGATACTAAGGTTGATCAAGAAGTACATACCAATTACAGAAAACCGACTCAGGCACGTCATACGTGAAAGACATCTGCATGTAGCCCAAATAGTGTGACTTACAAAATTTATAGCAGCTCTAAACATCCAGCCAAGGTAAAGCCATTATTATACATAATACCTGGAGAGCCCAGCCACGGCAGCACTCTCCTGCTACCATTAGCGTTTCTATCTGAGAAAGAATTTCTGTTACAGCAACAAATGCCTCCTGGAACTAATTGGCACTCATTGTCAATCTCAGAGCAGAGACTAATGAAGTACCTTTTGAGCCTGAGAGGTTCTGAAGAGGTGATCTCTCTCGCACAGAACAGAGACTCTGTAATGAGGCAGGATAAGGATGATTCCTCGGCTAACACTCATTCCTTACCTGTCCTTACTGTAGAAAAATGGGATTCATCCATATGTTTAAGGAATCCAGGGAGCCCCTGTGTAAAACAAAAAGTGGTAACACTGCAGTTCACTGCTCATGGGGACAAGGATCACAAAGAAAATTTGCAGTAAGAGCATCTTTGTTCCCTATCTCCCACCTCATGCATTTCATTGCTCAGAAAAAAACTATTTGTGATCTAGCAGGGAATAAGTCTGAACAGCGGTAACAGCAAAGGACTGATTCCTGAAAGTCATTACTGATATTCTATCCTAAAAAAGTGGTGCCTTTCTAAATCTTAAACACAATCTCGGGGACTATCACCTGTATTACAACTGCTAAATCTTGAGATACAATTTACGTAAACAGAGAAGTTCTAACTGCAGAACTTTCCTCAGTCAGTCAAGCTGCTATTTGGAAAGAAACAGCACAACAGAACAATTAAATGAACTAGCATCTTTATCAAGCATCCGCATATTCCTACCAGATAACTTTTGGGGTTTTTTTAATGAGGACTGAAAATAAAAACACATCAATTCAAGTTGGCAGGCTTCTTTAAAATTAAAGGAATGTTTTGGGTGGTGGACTACAGTCTTCACCTATGCTACATGTTGAAGTGCTTAAAATACAGGACAAAGCCTTTAAACAACAAACCCACAAAAGTAAGAGACCTAGGCAGTCTGGACGCAGTTTAATGGGCTTAAGCCAGAGCTCTTCAGCAAAAGAGCTTTATAAAGGATGTATTCTTGAACAGGAGGCTATTACTGCAGTCCATCTACTTTTTAAATGTTTTCAGACATAATAGTTTGTTCCATCAGTTATCTGGAAAAATGGAATTGGATACTCTATAGTTATTTTGGATAATCCCAAAAAGCATTTCCAGCACTTTGTTTTGTATTAAGTATTGGTCAAGGATTAGGCACTTGTTGGCAACTTGATATTAAAACATACCTCTGCTGCAGTAAATTTTTTGTTGCAATGAATAATATTTATGTTAACAATTATTATGATTACTGTTTTATAACACAGGTCCTTTCCCCCCTCCTCTGTCTACTCAAAAAAAATGCCCTGCAGGGCTTTAAAAAAGAGTAGGGTAGTGGCATACATAACTCTCCCTGAAAAAAAATGACAAAGGATTTGTCATCCAAGTGGTTAAAGGGCAGACCTCCAAATTAAAATACTTTGGAGGCACACTGAAAAAATGACATTTACCAAAAGCCAAATTGCCACTTTGGCACATGTGGATCCATGACTAAAGGGTGAAAAATCTGTAACAATTCCTGCTGCAGCTTCTGACATGGGTTTAACTCCCTTTCTCCTGAGATGCTCAGCAGCTCATGGAATCTCATTGACAACAATTTCATGGCAATTGCAGCTGTGATTTAGGAATGTGCTCTATTAATCTGTTGCCTCTATCGAACGTAAAAGCAAGGAAAAACCCTCTCTGAAGTCTGAAGTCTTCTTCTTCGAGAATTCTTCTGCATCTCTAGGATTCCATGTGTTGCAATTTTTTTGTTCTGACAGTAAATATAATAACCATTCCTGAGCTGTGAGATCAACCAATGTTTCCCTCTCCTACACGTCACCTTCTCCTTTTCGTTCCTTTTAGCTTCCTCTACAATACCTCTGCACCAAGGCACATTTGAGTTTGCAGCCCAGCAGTACTGTTCTGTACTGAACATTTCCAGAATCAGATGAGAGTAATCACAAAATTACATCTATATCTTGGCAAGAAAAGCTGAAGACTCCCTGGTGTTAGGGCATCAGAATTCAGTTATTCTGTATCAGTTGGTCCAACTACATGCTTTCATACAAGTAATAATATAATATCAGGTTTCCTCATAAAGACAGAGGCAAGGATTTTTAGGTAAGGGTACTTTTCTACAAGAACTGAATGTCATTACAGATAACTTTAATCCACATAAGTCTATCTCACAAATGACATTTCCAGTGTTCAAATTTCAGCATATGGAAGAACTGGAAAAGGTCAGAACTCCTTTAGCAACACTCGAAAAATACAATGTTTAACAGACTTTAAATATAGACAAATATATACAAAACATTCAGGATGTGAAAATGCATGTAAAACAATGGAATCAATACTGAAACAGAAGTGAAAAGACAGGTTGTGCATGTATGTATAGTTAAGAAACAACATAAATTTTTGAACATTTTTGCTGTAGAGGAACACAAAGAAGCAGATATGTCCTAGGCTATCTTTCCAGCCTAGTAAAGAGTGATGATAGTCATTTACGCTCTGTGGAATACGCTTACCATCAAATAAATCTTTGATAAATCTTTGACAACTAAAATATATAAACTCTTACAAACAACACACTACAAGATAGTATCTATTGCAAAAATAAAATCAAGCCAAAATATTTAAGCCTCTCCTTTTTTAGATTATCTTCCAATCATTATCTATGCTTTCCTCAAGCAGCCAAGCAACACAAAGCAAACTATGCTAGGAACAAGATGCAAGAAGTAATATTTCTATCTCAATAATTTGATATTCCAGCTCTGCAGAGGAGAAGTGGGACTCTCAGTGACATGGTATTGCATGAAGTCTACCTAAACCTAATATTCATAAACATCCTGAGGTAACGAAAGTCATTGTCTGTCAAAGAGACAATATCTACCATGTCTAATGCTTGCTACTAATTCAATGTTTCTAATGTCAGACTAATGTGTAGCTCAGTCTGCTTACTATTTCCCTATGCTAGTGGAATTGACTTATTTGTGGCATAAAAGAGTTGATCCCATTGTGGATAGATCATATTCTACTCAATCCAAATCCTGCTGGACCAACAAAGACATACTTTTCTGTAAAACTTTCCTTTATGAATATGGCATTTATCTGTTAAAGAGCTTTCCCTTTCATATTTATTTTGGTAACTTCAGCTTTGAAATACAGTTCCAGAGCTCTAACAATACCAACTCCTGTGTACTGTGATTTCAAAGCAACTTGAAACATATACACAGTAATACTCATAGTTTGTTAACAAAGCATATCACATATATATGTATGCTCATATACCATATATATAATTATATATGCACATAGCACACATCTGTAGTACATTTTAAAAATATTAAGAGAGGCACTTAATTCACATTTTACATAAAACTTTTCATAAGGTATTATCAGTTTCTTGAAACAGTATGTACTTGGCATGTATTACTTTCTTAGAAACAGAATTCCATAGGTAATTTCTGCCTATTGTGCTAATATATTTCATGGAAACATCTGCACTTAAAATATGTGGCTCGCTTAAGAATAATGTGATTATTGCATTCATAGCTTAGTGAAAAGACAATCTATCATTGAGATCAAAAATCAGCACCATCAAGTATCTTCAAAAGTGCTCAATCTGTCTCTTGCACATTCAGACTGAAGCACAGAATTTTGAATGCAAAACAAAATACAGCTTATAAGCAAACAAGAAGTAAGAGAAATTCCTAAAAGGAATTATATTTAAATACTGACTAATAGAAGAGGAACCAACTTGACCAAATGTGCAGATTTTTTCCCATTTAAATTTAAATGAAATTGCAGGGAGGTTATAGAAAGTTATCTATTAGCTACATATAATCATGTTATTAGATTTCATGGAAACGATTCACAATACCTTCCACCTTTAAATCCCTTCTTTTGTGATTTTTAACAAGAAGGGTCCTGCTTTTAAGATGGCTGTTCTCTCTTTTGATATGAAATTCTAAACATACGTGAAATGACTGACAGAATACTAATATTATTTTACTCATAAGAAATTATATGCTGATTAATACCTACTGCTTCAATATGTACATAAGAATTTATCAAATTCATTCCAGCCCTGATCATTCCATTGATTATTCCAGCCCTGGTCAAAACAGACAGAAGCAGATTATCAGAGATTCAACATCAGCTGCTGAAATACAGAAAGTGCATATGTTTAGGAAAGGAGCAAAAATGAAAATGAATCAGCTAACTATGCAAGCGAAACTGGGGCCTAAAGTTTTTAAGTAAACAAAAGTTGTTGAGAGTGCATATGTGCTTACTCTTGGTATTTGGATTCACATGGAAAAATATTTGCTATTTTTCACTTATTTTTCCTTCCCCTCACCCTCTGCAATTTATATTTAAAACACTTCACAGCTGAGAACCTGGAGCCAGGGTGGGCATTTGTGGAGATTTTTAAGTGTTGTTGTAGGCATAAATGACCCATCATAGGCCACAAAAATTATGCAATATCAAACGACAGCATAAACATTCAACACCATACTGGAAATCTCAGGTTCATTTCTTAAGCTTATACCTCTGTCTAAATCTTGTACTGTGTTACCAAATCTCACCATCATGTAAGAGGAAATGCAATTCTTTTTCAGTATCTGAAAGACATTTGTTTCTGACTTATCTGCCTGACATTGACAAATGCATAAAATACCATTCATCTGTAAACATGTACTACATATATCTATAGGATTTCTTCTAATACTGGAAATTGATGACCTAAGCCAGCAAATTTCACCTACCAGGCAGTGCAGGTTGACCAGCAAGAGCAGGACACAGAATCAGAATGCAATGATTGCAATGCCACAGAGTCATTATCAACACAGGGTGGTTAACATTTAAAGTATATAATTCTGATTACTTAGAAGTTTCTCAACTAGAGAAAAAACATGAAGATAATCACAACAGAAGGCAGACTTTTACTATCTAGAAAACAAGATCATAATTTATCTCAGCTAAGAATATCCTTTTGCATATAACACATATTAACAAGGGTCCCACAAATTTAGAGTGGGAGTCTTTACTTCAGCATGTGGGTAGAGAGAATAAAAAATCTGATGGCAATCAGGAAACAAAATATTCCACAGAGGCCTCACAGTAATTTAACAAGCAGAAACATTCTTTTCCTTAAGACATCTTTGGTCCTAAACCTTCTTAAATATTTTCTACCAGATGCCAGCTGCTTATCCTGCCCCTAAAGAACCAGACATCTGAGTAGCTTTCAAAGTTTTATTAATCTTCCATTTTTAAAAGCTCTGCTTTCCTGATGTCAAGTCTACCTCCCCTCCTGACTAGCAAAAGCTTCCTAATAGCAGCAAAACTACTGGAAACCCTGCATGGAGCTCAGCCTCTTCTTGTAGCTGACAGCACAACAGCCTTCTATCCACTTACTCTCTTTTCTTCAAGGCAGACAAAAAGGAAGGAAACTTCATCGGGAGGTAGCAGTTTAGAAACCTGACATTTCACTGCTTGATGCTCACTTTCATCAGCAACGAGATCTTGACTTTAATACTGAAAAATAATGAAGAATAGTGAAATCAAAACTGACACTGTGTCTGCTTAGACTCATGGTGCCTGTACACTACCACAGAGAACAATAATGTCATTCTCTTTGAAATAATTTTGCTATTGGATGAGAAGCACACATTGCCTATAGCAGTCAAATCAGCCTTAGAAAAGAATATTTAAACACTATTCGTGTGCATTATTTGTACTCTAAGAATTAATATAAAATTATACATTGGGTCTGACTGAAAGAGACCTCTAAGACTGAGTCCAACCATTAATCTATCACTACCAAACCCACCACTAAACCACGTCTCTAAGTGCCATATCTACCTGTCACTTAAATATCTCCATGAACAATGACTCAACCATTCCCCAGCACAGCCTTTTCCAATACCCGACAATCCTTTTGGTGAAGAAATTTTTCCTGATATCCAATCTAAACCTCCCTGGGTGCAACTTGAGCCGATTTCCTCTCGTCCTTCCACTAGTCACCTGAGAGAACAGGCCAACCCCCCTGTGGCTACAGCCTCCTTTCAGACGGTTATAGAGAGCAATAAGGTCCCCCGTGAGCTTCTTTTCTGCCAGGATAAACACCCCCACTACCTTCAGCCAATTCACATAAGACTTTGGCTCCAGATCCTTTACCAGCTTTATTGCCCCACACATTTTTCAGTACCTTAATGTATTTCATGTAGTGAGATGACAGCACAGAGCATCCTGCAACATTAAATAAACTAGACCAAAATTCATATTGTGACACAACACAACAAACCACACCAGCCTACTATGCTCATATGAAAGGAATTACAGTGCCTTTTGGAATTTTTTTTTTTTTCATTTTATAATTTAAAAGTGCACTAACACTACCAAATAATTTGTTTGAAGTTCTTCAAGGTTTATAGAAGATAAACTCTATCAGGTTCCAGGTTTGTGTTATTTTTATTGCTCTTTCTCCATTCTCCCTTTTTCATTTCATTCCCCAATAAAGAACTAAAAGCTATGTGAAAATGACAGGAAATATTTTTCCACTTACTACAGGTGTTTATATATACTGCCACACTTAAATTCAGATGCACAGACAAGCATGTTTTCCATCTCACATTAGTTACTGTTGTTTCTCTATATATATTTCTCTCAATGCATCAGGGAAAGAACATATTTTTAGAAGAAAATGGAAACAAAGCAAAGGAGAGCAAAACAACACTATTCCAGAACAGAAAAATGGCTAAAATGTTTATCTGGTAGTAGGAAGACCCGAGGCAGATAGTCAGACATGGATAATTGGACTTGAGTCTCTGCCAGTCTAGCTTCATGCCAAGTCCACCCTGTTTGTTTCTCTAAGAAAAGGGGGGTTGTCAAAATCTTTTCATTTAACATGAAAACGTATCATAAAACTTTATTGCTTAAAAATGACATGCCACAGAAAGTTTGTTTCAAAGACTATTTATCCACAAAATGAAAATGTTTAAATAAAAATTTCCACCACTCCTACATACCTTTATAGAAGTTGGCAAAATAATTCCTTCTGATGCTATTACAAAGCCAAGACAAAATACAGTGCACTTGTGATGTGGTATAGCAAAAACACACAGAAATTATTCTTGAAGAGCCTCTGTGAAATGGTCACTTGTGTTCACAAAAACTGCAAGAGAATTCTGAACCACTTCGAGGATATAATTTAAAATTCAGCACTAGTTCAAGCAGAATGCAAAAAAATGCAAGGCAAACTCCACACCCTGGAAGTTTGTATTTTCCTAAAGCTCGAACAAGAGTGTTTGCAAGACTCAGATATTGCACAAATTATAAAAGCCACCTGCAGAGCAGTATCAGAGGCAGCTCTGTTCTCGTACTGCAGCCTACAGCTCCAAAATTGCTATCCTAGGATGTAGAGCAAACTGTGAGCAAGCCAAAAATTATAATGTTGATCATATTCATTACTTCACATATAGATGCTCCTGGTTTAAAGGGGATTTTTAGAGTACTTTTTATTCAGATTTTTATTTCAGTTATTGTTTGTAGCTTTGTGCTTTTCTGTGCAGGTTTCTCTCTAACCCTGGTTCAAGAGCTGGCTTCTATCATCCAATAACTTTCCCACCTTTAAAAGAGTTCTATGGCCTTTCCTGTTTCCAACAGCTTTTCTGTTAATATCCTATTTGCTAGAGGTGCATTTTTACATCATTTTGGGGTTTTTTTTTCCCAGAAATATTAAAGGTTTGTTTTTTGCCTCTGAATGAACGCAGATATTGTTTTGACTACAGTGTGGATGACAATCTACATCGCAGTTTAGTCCCAGGCAGGAAGTAAAACAAAAATCTTTGGAAAAAATTTATTAGTAATATACTATTTTAATAGGAAATAATCTCTGTATTTTCTAATTATAATTTTCTTTTCCAGTTGCTGAGGTTCCAAGACAGACGTTTACTGCAGTCTCTGTTCTTTGTGGCTCATCAATCTACTTAACATACCACAAGAAACAGAGAAGGAAAGTCCAAGCCTTAGAACTTGTGGATAATACTCAACCAGTTAAGCAGAAGATATCCAGGATATCAGCATTGTCTGAGGCCCCTGCAGTACTGGGGAAAAAACAACCAAAAAAACCCTCCCACATTTAGCCCCTCCACTGTCTCTGGAAAACAAAATCTCTCTCCAACTGCAAAACATGACAGACACCCAAAGAGGAGCAAAATCACTGAAATCACTGTGACTCCCTAAGAATGCAGGCAAATATTTCTGACTCAGACTTGGGTCAATATGCTGAGTCTATGCAAGGTGACAAGGTAACAGACCAAAGACCTCTACAGTCAATTTCTAGCAAGGAACAATGATTTTTAAAGGCAGCAAATAAACACATAAAACTTTGTGATCAAATTATGAATCAACATTTGGTAGGTAAATATATTTTTTCTTTCATTTTCATCACAGATAGCTAACAGAAACCTTTCAGCATGCATTGTCCCTTACTATAAGCAGTTCCTCTTCAGTACTTACCACAGAGAAGTATTTTTAAGGTTCATATTTTCTTACTCAACCTAGTGGAAATAGCACCATATCAGAACAGCTAAGAGGAACAGATAGAGGGCATAAAATTGTTAACTTAGTGTGCAGTGAAGTCCATTTCTCTTGTTTTCTACATTCCTACACAAAGTGATAATAGAAAGAATATTTCAATTGTGATAGAGCATCACCTTGCAGAGGCTTTGCAAACTGCTGCCAACCATTACTGCATCTCCAGTCTAATTACAGCCACATATCTCATTGGAGGTGGGGGAATAGATTATCAGGTCTAATGTCAGTGGAATATTTTAATTATGCCTCGGGCAGAGAACTTTAGGAAAAAATTAACAGATCACAGAGGAAGCCCTTCCTTCTCTGCAACCATTTCCTAAAATGTCCTAAAACATCAATAAGCCATTATGTCTCTCATTTCTTCACGTCTACCTTGGTCTTTTTAAAAATATATGCCAGATATCCTGGTTTTGTGCTAATAAACATCTTCAGGTGAAATCAAGTCAGCTGGGGAATGAAATTTTGGCAGGCATAGGATCTACAGAGATTACACACTGCACATTTTTATGTTGGCCAATAGAAATTTTGCTGTTTTATTTTCTCTGACTGAAGTTCAGAATTTGGAATTTAAAAAGTATAAAATTTCTAAGCCAAGCGGTATTGTGTCCTATTTCTAACACACGTTTCTAACATAAATCATCTTGAAATCAGACTTCAATTTATTGATTTGCCTCACTGTAACTCAGTTTCATCACCAAAATACTTGATACAAATGAAAACAATTAGAATGATGGGAGATGTTCCACACAGTACCTAAATATTAAGAAAAATATTCTGTATTATTGCTAATGACTTCTGTTCTTAAAAATTTCTAAAGTTGAATTACATCTAGACTTACCCACAAATTAATTGCCTAGAGAAAGGGTTTGTGGTCTAATCTGCAATATATTAGAGAGCTCTATGTCTGATTGATAGGCACTGCCCAGTAGTCTTATTTTCTTCTCCCCTTTCCAATCCCCTAAAGCCAATTCAAATGTGACACCTATGAATTACTGGGTTATCTGAAGGTTAAGCCACTTGAGAGAAGAAAAAAAAAAAATTTACAAGTTGAATATATATTTTTGCAAATCTTACTTTCATCTAGGTTGAATGCTTCTAATGATATCATAGGAGCCCTGCAGAGAAAGTAAGATTGTGAATGAGTATTTGATGCTCCAGTGTTCCATTGCCTAGACAAGAAGGATGCTGCCATTACTGCAAGCACATAAACTTTGATTACACTTCTTAAAGTCATTTGCTAAACTGTAAAATAAAGTGCAAGAGGCTACATTAAGATGCTTCATTGAGTTTTAATCAAAGGGAGAAATGATATTTCTATTTAGTATTTATCTTCAAAATGTGACTGATTTTTCCAGTGATAATTGCTGAGTTTCTGTAATGGTTAGTGTTAAGCGTGTCTAGATATTAATACAATTTAGTTTTAATGATGTGCCAGTTAATTACAAAAATTTACTCACATACCCATGCAAACCCTGCAGTTCTGATACAATTTTAGAAAGTAAACTCACTTCTGCTGACATATGCTCTACCAAATAAAATATTAACAGAGTTAATGTTGTATTGAAGTCCTATTTTCTCTCTCACAATAATACTGTCACATTTCTTATTTCATTAGCCAAGTCTTTCAACATGTTGGTACAGTACACATATAAAACACTGAATTGTGGAGCAGACAAAAAACGGTAAAGGGCAACATATGGTACAAATGTACATTTTACAATGTGAAAAAAAATCACTTAATAAATACTGATCTATTAAAAAAACCCTCCCAATTCAATAATATCAGAAAAAGCATGGAAAAGATCGGAAAAAATGAAAGCTTGGCGTTCCAGTTTCAAAATACATAAAAAGTGAAAATGAGACGGGAACAGAACCCCTTCATTTTTTTTTTTAATAAAAGCCAAGCAGACTTAAATGTGAAGGTCTCTAACCAAATATGAGTCCTCTCGAATAACAAAAGATTAACTGTACTAGTTAACATTTAATCAAATTGCTTTAATACGATACTCTTATTTCTAGGGTAATCATTCACATTTCGCCAAGGTAGCTTAGCCACTGAAATTTAGAGGCTATCCATGAAATGAAATTTTGAACAGCTTTTATCTGTAGAATACCCCTGAACTTTTAAGGCTGCTCTCTTGCCCTGGTGGCGGCAGTTGCACTGCCTCCAGTTTCAGAAGGGTAAAGCAGAACATAGGAATGTGTCTCTAAATCATGAAGAAAAGCAGCTGCAAGTTGTGCCAGTTGCACAAATTAATTCCACAAGTTAGTCACGAAACCACCATAACCGTGTTCGGCTAAAACTCCCATATGCACGCACAGAACGCCGTAGCGGTATTTATCCCATGAGGAGACAAGGACAATGAGGGACGCATTAATACTTTGTATTATTTCTGTTGCATAAGACGACGACAACACCACTGAATGGACCCCATGAAACCCTAGAAAACTGACTCAAGAGGATAAGAACTCCCAGTCATTTTGCGAGCAAGGTTCCTCTCTCTGGTGTAAATCAGCACTGACTTTTATGGAGTTACACTGGTCCATGCCAGATGGAAGTCTGAATTTCATCAAAAAAGACTTAAACATAGGAGGGAACAACAAGGAAACTAAGTTACTCTGTCAGTAATTAGACATTAAAAATAATAATAGCAACTCTAATCAAGAAGAAGATGCTCCAGCATAAGTTTTAGCCAAAGCCATGCTGAGCTACAACAAGATTACAGAACACAATGCCAGAGACAATTCATAAACTGGGAGAAAAAAGGCTAATTACAGTGTTATCCAAATCATACCTGGCAGGAGCACTGCAAAAACCACATCTGTTGCTGGGAATCCACTCTCCTCTCTGAAGAGGAGGGCTACTTTAGGCTGTTTCTTGTGGCTGTCATGAAATGAATTGTCAAAGTAAAACTGAATTTACTATTACAGTCCAAATCCCAGACTCTGTCCTCAAAGTATTTCCTGGTTATAAGGATACAAAATTCCTTTGTATATTATGAATACATGAGAAACAGGCTTCAAGGGGTGGATTTTTAACCTTTAGGATATAATCACAACTGCTCACTTTCAGCAAATAGAGATAAACTGAAACAGTACAACTGAGGGAGTTTTAACATCAACTTTCATAACTTCATATAAACACGACACTTTATGTTTGTTCTCAAAATAAATCAGAACATTCCTATTTGTTCAGAAACATTGTGCCAGGATCTCAGGATGGAAAAAGGTGTAGGACTACAAAATTCCTAGGACTACAAAAAAAAAAGGATGCAAGACTTCCTGCATGACCATTTCAGGTGCGTTCCGCTGGTACACTCCAGATACGAGGTAGCACAATCAGCTGCGCCATTAAGGAATCACTAGCAATGCCTCCATCCCTGACAAGCTGCACTTAACAGAACTTGTTTTAATAATTTTTAGAAAAAGCAGTCAGCATCTGAAATTCATCGTACAAACAAACTCAGTGGGAAAAAAAAAACCTTAAAAGGGACTCCTGACATTTTATTTTGTGAATTTTAGAGTTTGTGGGCTTTAAAAACTGCATGAAAAGGAAGGCCAAATTACTGTGTCCTTCTTAAACAGTTTCAGACGCAAAACAACGCTCTCTTTTAAAGATAACCCTTCCAGCTCAAGGATTAAGATTTACTGCATACCTATGTTACGAATCTTGCATGCTCTGCTGACAGTGACTGCCTTTACCTGGCTCAATAGTACAATTCATACTCCAGGTGTGTCTGCAACATGTTCATTTTAATAAACTCGGTTTCTCATATTCTGCTGTCAATGATTTTGTTGCAGAGCTTCATCTACCAGCAATTTCCTCTCTTCTATGGGGTCATGACAGAAGATCACTCAGCACCACAAAGTGATCCTTTGTTTTCTCTTTAATTTCATCACACATATTAACCATCTCAAATTAAGGAAAGGCTCCAGTGCTATAGCTTATTGTAACACAAAGGCAGTAGGAGTTAGAGCTCCCAACAAAGGATTGTTAGGTTTGGTAGAACATATTTTGTGAGGTTCTTGTTGAATCTAAGGATAACATACAGACTGCGCTTCTTACCCATAAAAGTAGCAAAAAAAAACCCCAAAAAAACAAACAAACACCCCCTCCCAAAAAAAAAAAACAAAAACAAAACACAAACCAAACTCAAACAAACAAAATAATAAGAAAAAAAATCCAGACAAGCTCAAACTCCATCCACCACCATTCTCCAGTGAACTACTGAAATGAAGCTGAGTCCCTAGAGACAGTGTAAAGGGCACATAAAGGCTTGGGGAACACAGTTAAGTTTTCAGTCTTTAGAAACAAAAGTGGAAATTCCCAAGGCTAAAGCGGGGATTTCTGGACCATTTGGCTTGGCTCCACAGCAGCCTGGACAGAAGAGTTCAGAGTTGAGCTCTGGAGACATAAGCTGAAGAGCAGCAGCATATCAGGTAACATCTTCAGTACTCTCAATATCCAGTCAAGCAAAGAGAATACAATGAAATAGAATGAAAAATAATTAAAATAATCCCCATCTCTGAAATTTCATATAAGTCATGAAACAGTCTTGTCAGATCCAATTATAGCCTCCTGTAGAGATTAAGTTGGAGTTACTTACCTCCATGAACAGTTATTATGCAGTAGTTGTAGGGGAAAAGGGCAACTATGAAACATTCACACACTCTCTAGCTGTTCCCTATAATTTTTTAGGTCTGAGATGCAGAAGAAAGAAGGGTTATTAGCCAACAGTAACTTCACATCCAGCAAAAACCTACCTTCAGTGAACAGTAATTCATCCTTCAAGTCCTGGAAAACAGTTCCACAGAGAATACACTCTTCCCACCTGTTATATAAAGGGAGACATCAGCAGATAAACCCCACCCATCTGTTATAGTCACATGACAAATGCTTTTTTCAGGTTCTTCTAATGAACTCTGGTGTTTTCTTGAAAACAATTCATGTGGAGGCAAATTATTTGGTTCCTTTCCAGATAGCAGTGATATGGTTACTTACTTTCAGGTGGTAAAAAAATGGAAAAGGCTGCCGAACAACTTTCTAAAGTTCCAATTCCCCTAAATCCTTCTTCAAGGGTACTACTGCTTTTCTCAGTAACATCAGATCTTTGAGCCCATGATTTTATTTTAGCTTGTTTTAGTTTGGTTTTTTTTTTTTTTTTTTAAACTGGATAGTTCACTGAGGAGCAAGATATAGTTTCCTCGACTTAAAAAAATGTGCCTTTGTAAATGATGTGCTAATGATCTCTCTCAGCTTCATGCTTAACTCATTGAGATCTATAAATCACTCTCAGATACGGTCTCATGAAAGACAACTCAAAATAGAAATCTCATTTAATTCCACTGCAATTAAACCAATTAATATATCATGTATCTTTTCAGACACCACAAGAAGTTTTTGCACCTTCCCCAATATTTTGTGCTGCTCTCTGTCTTCTACCTGATCTCAGAGCAGATCATCTTTAATCCAGGTTCCTTTTTTCAGGGAAATAGCAGAAACAATTTCTTTCTGTGAAGTCTCATACCTTCCTGCACTGGGTGGGGGGTTTTTTGGTGGTGGTGTTGTTTTGGGGGGGGGGGGGGGTGTGTGTTTTTTTTTTTTTCTTTCTTTCATATTTGTTTGTTTGTTTTGGTTTTTTCCCTTTGTTTTTTTTTTTTTTTTTTCATTTTTTTGTTTGTTTGCTTTTGTTTTCCCAGGGCTGTGTCCTTCCCCTGTTTGAAACCAATAAAATTTGCAGAGCAACAAACTTTAACCTTGCTCTCTGCCCCTCACCACTCTAAGAAACACATTTTAATTTACTTTTACATCTAAGGGCAAATGTCTTTCCCATCGAATGCATTGATAGTTGAGTGATTTTGAACATACAGCATATACAGAAATAGTAAAAAACCCTGATCACCAGTAATCAGAAGAATGCATAAGAGAAAATACGAGTTTGCAAAACCCATACATTTTTAATTTATTATCTTCACTCATTAAAGCTCTATTATGTAGCAAATATGATCCATATTATAAGTTATGGAGGTAAACTGATAATTAAGACCAAATTTGTCAGGATGCTAATTTGATGAAGAATATAGTTTACTGTGGTTACTAAAAAAATAATAAAGTCATCACAATGATATTCTTCCAAGAATAGAGATGGTTCTGTCCTACTGAGTGCATCTATACTGTTTTTAAACTGCTGTGACAAGGCCAAGCACTAAATTACAAGATTATTCTGTGAGAGGAAAGACATTTACTACTTGTGCAAGAGCAGCCACTATTGTATTCTGCTAACCATCCTCGTAATTTGAAGCATAAGATATATACATATACGAACATACACAACACACCAGAGAGAACAACAAACCAGAAAGAACCACAGGCTAAATTTAGCAAAGTCTGGTGTGACAGATAACAGCTGGCCTGAAGGCCTCACAGACACAAGTGGCTTTGACTTGACCAGCCTGCACCCATGAGAAAAGGAACCTGTACCCATGAGAATCAGCTTGTACCCGTGAGAAAAGAATGTAAACATCTTTAAGGAAGAAAGCCTTTAGTGAGCGCATACATGATCAACTACTAACCAATGAATTGGGTAGCAAAATGTTACTAATCAATTAGAATTAAACACTATGTTTTCAGAAACCATATAAATATGAGCTGTGAGCAATAAAGATCACTATTGTTGCTTGAAAAAAGGTGTCTTGTCCATCTCTACAGCAACAGTCTGGAACATATACAACACATCGACTACTCATCTTTTTCAGACAATTAACTAATTTCTAAAACAGTACTTTATTTTAACTCTCTGAAAAATCCTTTTTAACGATCAGGGGAAACATGCTGGAATGTTTAATGGTCAGATTTTAAAACTACAGCTGTCTTGGTTAGTTAAAATATTGCAGATACAGTTTCTGATGTGCTCTTCTCCTGTCATTAGACTACCCCCTATTTTAAAATCAAGAAGAAGGATTAACATGAATAATATTGTTCAGACTGATTGCCCCTTCAAATTTAATGTTAAGATGATGACAAGCAGAATAAGAGATCCTTGAAAATCGTGAACCATTCTATTTTCTGAAATGTATGCCTTTCCTTAAGTAACACAAAGAAGAAAAAAAATTATAGCCTTCTTTTAACCTTCCACAATTTTTAGGCAACATTCACAGAGATAACTGCTCAAAAATTTATTTGACCATGAGTCCTGAAGGACTTTAGCATCCAATTCCATAGGAAAACTAAGGACATCAAAAGTGAAGAAATGCATGTCTAAATTTTCAGTCCCGGATACCATGCTCTGATCAAAACCTTTTTGCTGTAAGATCATGACATTTAAAACTACTCTCCTGGGCCCCTCTGAATGAACTTCTAGCTCAGTGGTTTCCTTCCCAACAGCAGAAAGGTGGGAATTTCCAACAAAAAAACACCCCTCTGCATAACCAGATAACATTGTGGTGGCATTAATTTCAAACATTCACTGGCACATGCTTTTCCCAGCATGAGGTGCTGGTTTTGCATGAAATGATGCTATCTTTAAAAAAAAACAAACAAAAACAAACAAAAAAAAACCAACCCAAAAACCACAAAAAACCAAACCAAACCAACAAACAAAAAAACAATTAGATATCCACTGACAGTAGTAGCTATTCCCAGAAATAACTTTCCCAGGCAGAGGGTGCACAGAGAAAATTGTCCTATGTTGTTGGAAAATTCATTTCTCCCAAAGGCTGGTTCCATCTTCTGTTTGTACTCTGACTTTATGAGGAGATAGGTTTGGGGCATGTATCATGCCTAACCCTCATTTTCTGTCTGCAGCCAGAAGGAAAATCAGGCATGTGTTTCAAGTGGGAACTGTGCAGGCCCTAGCATAGAGTTTGGGTTATTTCACTACAATCAGATATCTATAATACACTAACTGGTCTGACCGATGTCCAAAATCAGGATTCTATATTATACACACATGCACATTCAAGTAAAGTTTCTTGAAATTACTGTTATTTACAACTGTAATTCTTACATCCATGAATCTGTCACAAGCCAGCTAGTTTTAAACTCACCAATATTAATCTTTCAGCACATTAAGTACACAGCAGTGACAACTCCTGATTAAAAATAAATTAATTCCAAGAGATACAAACAAAAAAATGTCTACTTTGCTGAATTTCTTATAATATACCCCTCAGCATGGTCTCTGCATTTGTAGCTTGGTTGGAATCTGGCAGTTTTTGAATCTCAGCATGGAAGTGAGTGATCCCACTCTGTGCCCACTTGTGGTATGAAGTCATTTACACAAATCACTTTGCTAGGGGTAAAAAGGAAAGGGGGCAGAAGGGGAATAAAATTATTTAGCCATTGTGACCCCCATAAGATTTAAGAGACTTAATTGTTTCAAATCTAATCCTAACTCAAGTTTCCTTCAGAAATTTACTTTATTTTTTAACAGTGAAACTGCAAGCTAATTTCTGCAGAATTTAGTCCCATGTAAATAACCAGTTTGAACTGTATTAAAAATTTCAATTCCCAAGTGCTAGTTTCTATTTCATTATGCTGAAATGGTAACTTCATTTCTATGTTGAAGTAGAATGTCAAATGTCCTATATATGCATTTCATATGTAAAAGTAGGCAGGACAACAGGTGGGTCATATGGACTATGAATGGGTATCTCACAAGACACTAAGCATTAGACAAAGGTAGGAAGATACACTGGTTACAGTGGATGCCAAGCTTTTAAACACAGGTTGAACATCCATCCCTACTTTTTTCCTCCTTTTATGCCTCAGAGAACTGAGTTCTTTTGTATATCTGCAATTGTTTTCATGTATCTAAACTTGCAAACTTAACTTGCTGTTTAAATTTCAGCGGTGTTTCACAATATTGTTTCTACTTAGTCAAGCTGAAGCTCAGCAGTTCTGAAAATAAAATCAATATTTTGATGCCTCAATGTAGACTGGAGCAGTTTTTGAGTGACAAATTTCATTTCGTATTACCACTTCATCCCACATCTCTGTCTAGATTTCCTACAGAGAATGCTTTGGAAGCATCGCAGCATTATTTCCCAAGTTTCACTGAGTCATTGTACGACTTCATCCATGACCAGTCTCTACATGTGTTGGCAGGTCAACCTCTTAAGCTACATAGCACATCTCTGAAAACTGCACGTTCTAGGATAAGAGGCACTAATGTATACTTCATCCTCTTAATTTTGCATTTTTCATGAAGCTGTGACACACCCATTGTGTAATATTTATAGAGGGGTAGAGTCTTTATAATAGTATTTTGTATCCTTGAGGTTTAGTCGCTCGTGTCAAAAGCAGCTGATACAGAATAATGCAGCATAAGAGAGTCACTTACCTGAGATCATTA
The DNA here is from genome assembly GCF_015227805.2 of Hirundo rustica. Classification (NCBI taxonomy): domain Eukaryota; kingdom Metazoa; phylum Chordata; class Aves; order Passeriformes; family Hirundinidae; genus Hirundo; species Hirundo rustica. The sequence goes on along the minus strand of NC_053454.1, from coordinate 69,989,259 downwards.
GGAGGTTTGGAAAAGGTCACAAAGGCAGAATACAAAGGCTGTGTCAGGCCCTGGAAACAAAGCAGGTAGTGTTTATCTTACCATCAAGTGGCAAGCAAACATAGCTCATAGCACTTCAGCTTGGTTTTTTGAAATGTCACTTTTTTTTAATTACAGCAGTGAGCTGGAGGAGTTAAGCAGTTCCTCACTTCTTTTTTCAATAAGCCCTTCAGACTGAGGGGAAAAGTCTTCCTAAGCCTGCGGCACAACATTGCTTGCAGCAAGGCTGTACCTGAATTAGCAAACCTGCCCTAACTCCCATTGATGGGACCTGGCATGGAGAGAACAGAGACTGCTCCTTGTATGCTTTGGAGAAAAAGATAATGAAAGAAAGGACATCAAAGTAAAACATTTAAATTTATCCATACAACCCAGGATTTTTTTTAAAGATTTTTTTCTTATTTGATGCTACAGGTGTCAAATAATTGTACTTGTGTTATAAGACAAGATGTGAGTGTATATGCTGTATTGGGTTTGCATGGCAAGGCTTTTATACCTGGAGGGGTGCTAGAGGGGTGGCTTCTGTGAGGGGCTGCCAGAAGCCTTCCCTATTCCTGATGGAGCCAGGGCCAGCTGGCCCCAAGACACACCTGCCACAGGACAAGGCCAAGCCCATCAAGAACAGTGGTAGTGCCTCCATCATAACATTCCCACACTCGAGAGATAACTCATTTGAAAAATATAATTAATTATAGTTAGGTACTACTGTCCTTGGATGATAGTGCACTACATTCTTAGATTTTAATTTACTCACCTTTTTTTGTAATCCTGTGCTTCATTTGGCATCTGTAATAATTAGCAGTGGCAATGTCCAGATCCCCTAACTAGAAGATAAACATGATTCAAGCAGACTCCCGTGCTCATGAATAGTTTTATATCTTATAACCTGAGGTTAAAACAAAAATCTGCCTCTCACATTTTTCTGGCCCCATTTTTACCAAATGCAAAATGGTCCAATCAGAGGCTATGGTACTGCAATTGCAATAATCTTCCAATACCTGGAGATTTCAGCATTTTTGTTAGTAAGCAGATGTTTCGGGCACACTACATTTAAGGAAAAGAACAGGGAAGAATTTCCTTATTTAAGTCACAGTCATTACTAGGAAAGCTATCAACTCCTAGACGTGTTTGTCATTTTGGAAACACATTTGTGTTTCTAAAATGAGTTTTACAGTATTTATTGCAAAATACTTGTAGTATATATATTTAAATTCTAACTCAGTATTTAAATACTTAAAAAAGCAAATTAATTATAAGACAGCTTTCTGCCAACTGCACTGTTTATTTCCCCTCTAAAATAGTACTATCAGTTTTTTCAAACTCTTTTCATAAAAGAAAATGCTTCAGTGAGTCAAATAATTTTCAATATTTAGAGAGATGAGCACTATAACTCAAATAAACCTTCACCACTCATTTACAAACATATATTATAATATCTTGCTCAATATTTTCTTCCATTCTGCTTTTATGCATTCTAATATTGTTTGGAATTTTTTTTTCCCCTGAAGCTGCTTTCAGCAAAGGATTTTTTTCTTAGGTTTCCACAACAACAGCAAGTTAACTGAGCTGAGTGAGTAGGCAAATCTAGAAGTTGTTCTCTAGTTTTGTACCTTGTGTACATTACTTTATGTTCAGGCTCTGTTTTCCTTTGTGTTATCCTCTCTAGTTGCAAAAACAGCTCTTTTAAATTACAGTTGTCTTCCCTGGTCTTGGTTCACCCTCATACCTTCATTGGCCAACTCTTCACACCTTGTAATCTCCCTTCTTGAACAGCCACACAAACTGTTTTTCCTGTTGTTTACATCTCAAGTTAATTACTACTGCACAATGGTGTGTTTATAAATATATATGTGTATGTGTGTGTGTGTATTTATATACTTGTAGGAAATGTCTTCTGTTTGGTTGGCTTACTTCAGAGTATTTCTCAAAATTTGTCATGGTCATTTAAAATTGTAGGTCTTCAGACATTCCATAGCTGAGTTTAGTCAGTGTAACTTCAGGCTCAGCATCAGTCCTCCCTGATCTTTGGTTTTGCCTTTTTTCTGACAATCTCTAATAATTGTTTACCTTGACTAGCAATAGCATTTTATCCATCGATTCTATGGATCTATTTTAATATCTGTACTTATAGGTAAGCTTCATTTCTGTTCATAAGTTACTTTGAAAATATGTTTTGATTTTTCTTTTATTTCTCACAACTCCTACTGTTATTTTATTTTACTGTTGTTTAAAGTATTTTGGCTACAGCGAGTCAGATTTTTGAAGGATCTCTTCTCAGTAAAATTTCTTGAAATTTGTTATTTAGCTATGTGAGCTTTTCCTATTTTAATTTTGTTCAGTAGCACAACACCTTCTGAGATACTACCACGGTTTCCTTAAGTAGAAGAAATGCCATGTCCAAGGAGTTTCCTTTTCCTTAGGGCTCTCCTGTGAGCTCCCTCATTTCCTTAAATCTGTCTTTGCCAAGTTTATCATCACTCCAATGCTTTTGTGTACATAACTTTCACATGATACAGATTTTAATAACATGGGCATCATCATTGTTTTCCAGTGATGCTAGCACTACACTTTAAATGAACATCTATGTTCTACCTTTATGAGTGCAAGAGGTATTCACACCGCCCAGCTATAGATAGTCAACTTAGCTCAGTTCAGACACAATTCCCCAAGGTTTCCAACGTTGCCAATAAAGACAGAAAAGCACACCTGCAGGAGGTGATTCAGGGAAAATACTAGTTGTCAGAACATGGAATGTACATCCCATGAGAGATAAAATATTCTGGCTCCCACTTAACTCACCTGGCTTGCTGCTTTGGGCTTTGTTCTGGGTAGGTAGCCCTTGAGAGTGATGATCTGATTCCTCTGAGCGTGCACGCATCCCATGGAGCTAGAATGGGAAACAGGCATTCCTCATGAAGCTAGAAGGGGAGAAAAATGTACCTTTTCTAATTTAATTAGGTGGTATTAAATAATAATGTTATAATTTTAATTAGGCTGTCTCTTAAAACAAACAAACAATTTGTCTGAATAACCTCTTTATATCTTCATGTAGTCTTCATAATGACAAGATAAAACCTTGTGTTATCTGGGAGTCAAATTACTCAAGTGCCTCTGAAAAGGAATAATGTTTCATTGAATGGGGTATTTTTTTCTGCACAATTATCAGAAAAGCTACAACACCAAGAGATTTAAAATTAACATGACAAGTAAAATTTTGAAATATTAAAATATATATATACACACATTTAAAGCCTTCTTGTCTGTTTGTTTGAGAGACTCTCCAAGGCTTACATATTAAGGGGAATTAGCATTTGTGTCAACTGCAGTTGTGTGAGCTGTATGTCGTACAACAAAACAGTTCTGCAGCTGATGTTCATATCACTGAGGAATGGCAGCTATCCATTACTATCCAGAGACAGATTTGTAAGTTTTGACTCATAAAAACTGGATGAAGGAAACTAATGGGACACTAATCTCCCAGTATCTCAAGGGACAAAGAGAAAGTGAATAGGATTTTTAAAGACTACAAAATTTGTTTCCTCTGCAAACGCCCTGCAAAATGTTATGGATAAAACATCAGTTTCATCACGGTTTGACTTTTGGGACCATCACCGCGACAGAATGAAAGGAGCCTTGTCTTGGAACCCTGGGACTGCAAAAGCATCTCTGACCAAACTCCCATCTGCAGACACAAGCTTCTGGGAACAGGTATTTCATCAGCTACTCATTGATGACAATTATGTGATATTTACAATTTCAAAACAATGCAGATAGAGCTCTCTCGCTATAAAACTTTAACAAGCAGCATGTTTTTTTGGAAGTGTCATAAAACTTTCATCAAAGTTCAAAATATTCCCAAGAAAACAGCTCTGTCTTTGACAAGAAGATCAGAAATTTTCAGTTTAGATCAAACACTGTGAAGAGGAAGAGAAATGTTGTCTGTTATAATTATTAGGATACAATAATTATACTTTTACAAGCTCAGAAAAATTTCAAAAAGCAACTCAGTAAACATTGTAAAAATCTAGTATTAAGATTAGCTTTTATAGTTTTCCTCATAAGGAACAAAAATCATAACAAAATCATAGCAGCTAAAGCCAAACAACAAAGGTAGGAAAGAAAATGTTGATTTGTTTTTGCCGTTATTCAGAGAGGCTACTCTGAAAAACTGGCCACTAGGGAGGAAAAAAAAAAATTAAAAAAAAATTCTCTACTTTATTCTGGAGCTGTTCCTTTTTTTCTCACTAGGGGAAAATTCCTTTACTCCTTTCCCATAGTTGATGTTATAGGTAATCTTACAGAAGTAGGAGGTAGTGAGAGTTCACTGGACTTTACAACAGTTCCTAATTGTTAAAATTGTACCTTCCCTAGCCAGTGGTTCCATGAATAATCAAATACAAACCTTATGACCTTTGAGGCATTAAGAATTAAAACATATCAAGGCAGAAACAAGAGCTAAGTATAACAGTATGCCAAAAGCTAGGATGTAGTTACAGAAAGGGTGAAAAACTCTCCCAAAAATAGACCAGAGAGTAGGTGAAAGAAAGAAACATTCTACAGAATCACATGCATTATGGGAACATAAAAGCAAATTATTTCCTTTCAGTACAACACACAGGCTAACCATGATTCCATGAACCGTCTTTGCAGACAAACCACAGCAACAGGGCTTGTCTTTTGTTTCTGCTTCACCTTTCTGTGGCTAGTTCCAGCACAGGCCATAAGGAGATTATTTGCTGCACTCTGCCATCCATCCTTGACCTTCTTTTCCACAGTTAGTGTTGCTTCCATTGCACAAATCAGGGTGCTCTGCCTGTTGATGGAGCTTGTTCATGGCTATCCTTCCCCAAAACATGTGGAAGCCTTAGCCTCTGATGAAGCAAGTCTTGATTCTTGAATTTTTATACAGTGGACTGAAATGTAAATAATGGTGACAACCTCCCCCATTTCTCTAAAACAAACCTCCTGTCTCCTCTTTCCCTCGAGAGAGCAGTCTATACACCATGGTTTTTTTCAGCCTCTCTAACAGCAGGTAGAAAGGTTCAAACTTGAACCTAGATCCCCAGGCCTTTACTTGAACATATCCTTCAAACTAAATCAAGCAATGGTGATAGCATGTCCCTCTCACACTAAAAGAAAATACAGACCTGCCCCCAGGTTTCAAATGCACAGCAGTAACTCCAGGTTTCCCTCCAGTCCCTCTAGAACTTTAGGTCCTAAAATCTAGGTATGAATCCTACTTTTTGTGTAAGTCCTTACATCTTTAGTCTGCAAGAGACATGAAGGCAATATTACTGTTTTAGTAACAAGGTGGTATGCAGCACTGTTCAGAGCTGCGAATGTGACCCTGAAAACCCCCAGACGACATTAAAATTCTGGGTTTAGGTACTCATATATTCAAACCAGGCTGCTTCTTAACATGCCTGAAAGTCAAGGAATTTTGCTGTCAAAAGGGAAACTATCAATTAGCTTAGATAATTCCAGGAAGTACCTTTGGCAATTAGCCAAACTCCTGGTGTTTGGCAACTTGCAAGTAAAATCTGAGACCTGCCTCCCTAAATGTGGAAATGAGGTGGAATTAGGAGAGGCTTCAATTCATGGTACGCCTCTGTATATGCATCATGTATTAACCAGTGGACAGAGTTTCCAACTCACCAGAACTTACTGCTACAAATGAAGATTTATTGCTCATGTCATTCACGTCCAGGGTATCACAGTCTGTGCTGGCTCTGGTCTCTGGACCAGATTCTTTTAAAAGCAATCACTAAACTGGAACTGAAACAGCATCTAGATTTTGGGTTCAGGTACTACCCCTGCCCTCCAGATTGCCTTCACCAGCTGTAGGTATCCATGCTACACAGTCTGGAGAGCCGTGAGTCACATATCCAAAATTACTTTCCATCCACAAATGGCTGGGTAGTGAAATAATAAAATGCTGTTTGAGCTGCAGAGTAATCAAAGCAAGTCTCAGTTTCCCACTCCGACTCAGGAGGGCAGAGGAATAGGTGCCACTTTTAGTGCAGTCATAAGTCCCCCAAATTCACCTCATGTCCCCATTGCCAGGATGGGAACTGCAGAATGGGTTCTGTAGGAGGGGGTGGGATTGTCCATATTCCAGCCATTTCATTTCATCATTGCTCCAGTGCAGACTATTGGAACATTTTTCTATCTGGTAAATAGATACAGATATTCCACAATACGCCTTTAGTTGGCCTGCCTCTTCAGTCTTTCTTTGCAAGCATCTCACTTCTCTTCCTCTGTCAGGACTGCATTTTTAACAGCTCATTCTTTTTCACTTGTGTTTGTATGTCACACACCTGAGTTTATTCACTATGTATTTATGTAGATATTATGTTCAAAATACCTAGGTTAACAGAAAAAGGCAAGCAATGTAAATATTTACCTCATTATATATATGCACCACACAAAGTAGCCAAAGTTTTTTGAATGGTGTTGGGGACTTGAAAAAAACAAACAGGGGCAAGACAGCAACAGTGCAAGATTTTCAATAAAAATAGTAGGGGTCATTAAGTTAAAGACTTCCAGAAAACTACTCATTAAATTAAGAGAGCGAGATAAAAATGGATTCATTTAATTATGCACTTGGGTATATAAAAATGCTTAACACAAAGAAGTTAAGTTATGCTAGTTAAAAGTTTATCTCCCTTTCCAGAGATCTCCATGCTTTTATACAACAAAGAAATTGCCATGGATGCTGGAAATATACTTAGCTGTATAATAAAAAATAATGTATTCATGAGTAAATTATTCAGAGATTGACAGGAAAAATGTTGAATAAATTATTCACTGAACATTATTAAATAATCTAGAGAGCTGGTCAAATAATAGAAATATGTATCCCAGATAATTTATTCTGAGAGTAACGTCAAAATCTTTTGGCTAGAATTTTACTAGTCCATTAGGAATAAATAATTTGACAAGTTATTGATTATAGCTCATTTCTGTATTAAAACAAAATTCAGCAGGAATGCAGCTAAGCGGAAAGATACATAATTGACAATAAAGTGTCATCATCCTGATGATGAAAATCTTTCATTGTGCATGCAAACACAGCCTGTGTTCAAGAACTGCTTCAAACAGTGCTTACATAGCACATAGGGTCATTATTTTTGGAGGGGTTTAGGGTATGTAATTCTGTGTTAGTAAGTGTTATCAGGCAGCAGTGTGGGGCTGGACAGGTTACCTATCCTTTCCTTTTAAAAGATTGTGATTAATTTTCTTCAATGTCAAAAAATCCGTTAACTTTGACATAGGAGAGCAAAAGCAAGTAGCATCTTTCCGCACGCATTTTATCCTGGGTTTCAAGGTATTTGTGCTCAAACAGCTGAAGTGAAAACAAAAAATAGACCTCTTTATACACCTTCACAAAGGCATTTCATAACAGAAGATATTCCCAGGAGAAAATCAGCGAAGAAGGAGAAAGGCCATGGTTTGTATGAGGATTGCTCACAATGTCACTGCCACCCTGAGGTACACCCAAAAGGCACTTAGGAGTCTGTTTTTTTCTGAGTGCTTTTCTTGTGGAAATATGAATCAGCACTATATCCTGTACAGTACTGTCCTATGAAGCCACTGTTCAACTTTGAAAAATAGAGCTGAAAAAATTCAGTGTTTTCTTCATCAAAAGCTCTCCTCATCCTAAGGATGCCAGCTGAACAGCCAGCTGCAGGAAGGGGCAGTCTGCCTCCTTCACACGAAATACACATAATTTTTTTATTTTCCTCAATTCACCTGGCCAGGAAAGCTCAGAGACTAAGTACTTTGTTAAATATCCCATGCATTGTCTTCCTGGCACACTGGACATTAGATACATTTATACCACAAAGACCGGAAGTTCTTGGTATTGAAGAACTGGGAGAATGGACTGAGAAACTCTGTGCATGAGAAAGTAAAATACAATGCAAAAGTTAATTATCTGGATCCTTGTCACTACAAAAAAGGTACCTGGGAGAAGAATCCTCTTCACTTATTATTTTCAAAAGTGATTGTCTAGCAATCGTAATTAGAGGTGAAATGGAAAGCAAGAGTTTTGTGAAAAATTTGCACCCAGAATTAACTCCCATGCAGATGTTACACACATTGCTGCTGGCAATGTGTTTTAGTGCTGTTAGGGACAGTTTCCTTCAACTTCCACCCGCCCTCTCAGGGACAGTCCTGCATTCCCAACTATTACTATACTCACTCCATTTGACGTCCATCTTCACACCATTCATCACTGCAGCCTCCTCCACAGATTCTTCTTCCAGTCACGGCTGCCTTCTTTTCCTTTTCATATTTTGAGGGTGGGAGAAAGAGAGAGAGAGAAGACACATTTCACAGTGTAACTTTATGCTCCATTAGCAATAACACCCTAAAATCTATCAGCCTTCAGTTAGTCAGTTCACTGTGTGTTTAGCCAACCTGACACCTGAAGATGTCTCTGCCTGCTCTCTTGGTATTGTTATGTCTTCTCTTTTTCATCAGCTCATTAATATACTTACCATAGATAGTGCCTGTCCATTTTGTATGTGGAGACTGTGAAAGTGTCTGCAACGCTGGCAATTATAGAAAGAGATGTAATTAAAACAATTTTGATACTTGTTGTTTTGTAACACATAACTCACCCTTCTCCCATCAGAATGGAATTTACAATACGCGCCACAAAAGCTTGTATAATATTTACTTTGCAACATCTGCTTGAAAAATTAAGAAGCCAAGCTGACCCTGAACACATGGTGAATGAAAATGGGAAACAGTCAAACTACTCATCCACTCCACTGGGTTTAGATGGAATTTTTTTTTTTCCCCAATGTTCTTAAACGATCTTGAACTGAAAAGGGGGATGGACGGTAGTATTGTGCACTCATTTAGGTGGATCATGCATCTCTTTCTTTATATCTGTTATCAGCTGTCCAATCCACTGTCCATACAAATGTCCAAACATTAAAGCTACGTAACCCCTCAAGTGCATTATTCTCATCCAGGTTTTAAACATCATAGTTTCAAGTCCACAAAGAACACTAAATTATTAATACTGACACATGAAATTGCCTCATTATACACTTCCAAATGTATGAAGAAATATTTTTAATATAAACTAAATCACTGTCTTATGCCTGTGAGCTAAGAGGCTCTAAGGAAGGATTGATGTTTAAGTTACTTTTGTTCCATGTTTAAGCTATTCTTGATTTTCTTGTTTCTTCTCTTAATTTTTCTGAAATTTAAGAGAAAAACAGTAAGGGTCACCAACTAAATAAACAAAAAATTAAATCCTTTCCTATCCTTGAGTACATTAAGAAGTTATCTCACAACGTATTTATTATACATGTAACTGGAGAATGGCTTTTTTTTCCACTTTTGTGTGGATAATTATTGATAGTTTGGGGGGGGTTTTTTATACATAAGGCCTAAGGCTGTTCCTGGAAGAATATAATTAATGATATTAATTCTCTTCCTATTCTCTAATTTCCCTTTCAACAAAAGCTAATGCTGTCTTTAATTTTTTACCCATAATAAAGCTATTGCCATAACAGCCTTGTCCCTCCAGGTTAACTAATAATTTACCATATAGTTACCAAATTAGAAACTTTCCTAAGTTCAGAGCAGGTCAGAATGAGATCAGAATAAGTGACATTTAGAGCACCTTAGTAAACCAGCCACCATTAAAGAAAGTTGTCACTTCATAAACTGATAGAGAATTTTATCTCACTCTACTGTCAAGAGCTGTAAAGTTTTACATACTTTTGAGGTCAAACTTAAAAGCCTTCATCTGACTGGACTATGGTTTCTCCTTTCTGCTAATAAAGAAATTCATTATTTTCATTAAAAATTAATTCTTGTTATAGCATGTATATTTTTATGTTATTGTTGTGCAGATGTTTGAATATGATTTAGATTTGTGCCAAATACTGTTGTCGTACTGTTTTTCCATTAACTACTTTAAGAAATAGCCGGTATTATTGTCCTGCTGGAAACATTCCAGCTTCAACCAGTACATAAGTTATCTTTGACTTCCTTCTCATTCATACAAAGGCTTTAGTGCTACTTTACTGGTGCTTGCTACATACTAATTTGATAATTTTGGGTTCTGGCAGTTTTTAATTTCTCTCTGGGGTCAGCTGTCCTGGCTGTGTCCCCTCCCAGCTCTTTGTGAACCCCTACTTATTCGCTGGCAGGGGCAGCTCGAAATGCAAAAGACCTCGATGCTGTGCAAGTACTGTTCAGGAACAGCTAAAAAACCCCTTATCACCAGCACTGCTTTGGTCACAATAAAAGCCAAAAAAGGGCCCAAGAAGCTAAAGGAATAATACAGTTTAACAAAAGACAGATTTTTTTTTTTTTTTTTTTGGGGAAGACCTAATCACACATCTTATAACTAGTATGAACTCATGGTAAAAACAGTCTGCTCTTTACCTTTTCCCTAAGTAATATTTGAATCTTCACAGTTACATTACTGGCAGTAATAAATAGCTCCTTTGAACATTTGTTTCTATTTATGCATATGCACACATACACAAAGAGATTACAATCCAAAAGTTGGAAGGGTGCTGAAAAGCCTTCCAAAGGATCTTTGGCATTGTTGAAATTTATAAAGAATTTGGGCTTTACATAATCTGTTCCAGAAGGATCTTTTGTAACTGTAGAGCACAGGGAGTGCAGAGACAACAGTTTTTACTTTGCCTGCTAATGAGAGAGCTTCAAGAGGCTCAGGTAGAGGTTATTAAGACTGCTTAATTTTTTACAAATTCCCATTTACATACCCTTGCTAAACAAGGTACCCATGGCACCGTGACTGGGATCCACTGACACCGTGCAGGAGGTGAGTGCCTGACTGACACAGGAGGTATGACTGATGCCCAAGAAGGCTCCAAGCATCAGCTAGTCAGTAACCTCAGAGTGCACTGATCTTTTCTCTGTACCCCTTCCATGGGCAGCTCCACACAACACAGACTTCCTCTCTGTAGCCTTTCCTAAGCCATTTCTCTGCAGGACTGTCTAACTCCTTCCTATTCCTTACACAGCTGCCCAAACCTGTTTGTCCCACATACATCACCTTACCTTACCTGCCCCTTGCAGGACTGCTTGACCCTTCCTCCTCACAGCAAAGTCAGCAGGCTCCAACTCCCTCTCAGTCAGCCAACCCACTCTTTTCTGACAACCTTTATCATTGGACACAGACTGTGACCTCACGAAGGGCAAGGCTGTTTCCACTCTTTGGCAATCAGTACAGTTGCAATTCATCAGGGGAGACTGCCTCCAGTGCCATCCCTACTCTCTAACAATCTGTCCTCCCAACAGTCAGGTGTGGGAGGATGGATTGTAAGAGAGCAGGGATTTTAAGGTTTTAGTAAATAGTAATGCATGTGAAGCAATATGGAGGATTGAGGCGTTGTCTATGTCCTTCTTCTACAGCTTCTTCTTCCTTCCTCTTCATGGGTTTGGTGGTCTTCTGTAATTGAGTGAAAAAGGTTGCAGGCTTTAAGTGGTCATTATTGGGTCAGAAGTACAAATAATATGGTACCACCTCATCACTGGGTAATTAGCACTTAAATAACCTTGGAAAGAGTTAGAGGTACTTCATTTTACTTTCATTTTCTAACTTGCTAGTTAGAGCTCAAGGCTCCCGAGTCTGTAAACAGATAAATAATAAGCATCCAAGTCCAAACACAAACTGCGACTCCTGTGCATTAATCCCGACCTGGGCAGAGAAAAAGAAGCCAGAACCGTCACACCTGACCATGCTCCTTTTTGGGAACATCCTGCATTAGACCAAGGGTTTGAGCAGAAAGCACCACTGGGTCTCCAGTCCGAGGAATATACAGCCTTAGAAGCAAAGGGAGAAAAACAGGAATGAAAAAGCATCATGTAAACCCAGATATTGCAGCGATTCAAAGCCAATTTCATTCTCAATTTCTCTTCCCTCCTGAAACTATGATGATGCAGTCTTTAAAAAATAAGACCATACAGGGATGCCATAATAAGAGTGAAGCCTAAGTAACAGCTCCAAATGGATACGAAAAAAGATATGTAGGCATTGATGTGAAAAAAAAATAAAGATGCTTTGATGTGTGTCATCTTTTCATTTTAGCAATTAAAATGGCTTTTGAAGCTCTCTGGCACTTAATTTAAGCCCATAGAGTATAAAATTAGGCTGTCCCTTGCAGATAGACCCATATTTAGCACAAACAAGGTCGTAAAGATCAACCAACTTAGAAAAAATGGTCATTTGAGTTTTTAAATATATAAACTTAATTCTCTTTATTTAGAAGCTTGCCAAAACTCTGAAATACAACTCTCTTTTTTTTGTGTGTGGTGTTGTTTTTTGTTTTGCTTTTTTTCCCAGCTGCATGATCAGGGGGTTCTTGGTGTTTTTTAACATCTTTTTACGTAAACACAAGATGTGCGATAGAGTAACTCTTTTTTACCTGTGAGAAAACATGAACAGGAACCCTATATTCTGTTCTGAAAGAGCTCCATCTAATATGCTGTTTGAAGGATTCCCCAGCAGAAACATTTTCCTATTAAAAAAAAAAAAAAAAAAAAAAAAAAAAAGTGGTATTCCAGTCTTCCTTATAATTATTCTGACATCTATGCATTCAAATGACATCTGCTCATATGACTTAAATATGTGACAACTCAGGATGAATGATGTTAATTTTTTTCATTCAAGCATGAAAATTTAGAGGAACTTAACAGAAAGGTTCTTGAATGATATAAAAAACCCTTTACACTATATTATGAAATTACACCAGTAATTACACTGTGGATATGTTATGAAGCAGCAATTGCAGTTATTCCAGTTGTACATAGTAATCTTTAGAAACATTTACCAGTAAAACTTTCAAAATTCAGGTTTCATAAAAGGTGCTAGATGTAATAACAATCCAAGTGCTGGTTGCAGTTTCACCACAAGAGTGCTAGCATGCATCTGTGGGCTCTCACAGAATAACTGCCATTATTCTAACATTTCCTTTCCATGGAAAGATCAGTGTCATAAACCGCATGCAAGCCAAAAATGTGTCTTTGTTACACACAGAGTGAGATTTGCAACAGGAGAAAAGAGTATCATCAAAGTGTACTACAATAAAATCTCATACCTATATACACAAATGCAAATCAACTTCTTACTTTACTTCCCAACTACTTTATACAGTGTTGTATTTTACCAGCGGTAGCAGCATTGTACTAAACCAGATTTAGCTAACAGGTGCTCTCCATGCTGTGGACAATTACGTAATAAAAATGTATTACAGTGCTCACTCTTGGGAGTAAGACTTTGGCTATAATAGTGAAATGCATTATATGAAGTGGAATTTCTAATGGACTTCAACAGAACTGGTGGCTTGAATGCTTGGTGATACATCAGGAGTAGTGCTACAGAAAGCCTCACAGGAAGAAGGCAATTTATGTACTAGAAACATTTACACTTTCCATTGCATATATTTGCAACAATAAATCAAATGGACAACAGGTTTCCTATTTGCATTTGCAATAAGAATTTCTAGCTGTTAACACTGTGGATTTTTTTTTTTTTTTTCATTATGTAGTTTCATTATCCACACATACTTCTGAAAAATGAGAAAATGGAGGAACACATAGAGCTGGCAGATTTAAATGGCTCTTACAGAAATACTTCAGCATCAAAAATGATCAAGAACAAATTGTTTATACAACCTTTGCTTTCACTACCTTCCCTAACAAATAGTATTAGTAAATGAATCATGTAAAACCATTTAAATGCAGTTCTGGAAAGGAGGGGAAAATTTCCATACAAATTCTTATTTTATTAATAACTACCCTTTTAGCCAAGTTATCATGCTAAGGAACACAGGTTTTGGATTTTGTTTTTAAACCAAGTGTTCTGAATCAGTAAAGTGATATTTTCAGGAGATCAGTAATATTATTTCCATTCCTCAGATTTATACTCTTAAATGAGGATTTTAAATACATACGATTTCTTTAAGCAATGTCTTAGGCCACTTTTAAAAATACTCAAAATTCCTTTAACTAAAGTGATTCATTTTAGCAGGCATAATCACATTTTCCTTGCTTTTCAATAACATCATACTTTGTACATGACTGCATTAAACCTTAAGATTGTATTGATCTTAAAAATTTGGTCTTGTGTCAAAAGGTGAAAAAAAATATCTTCTCTGTAGATCTTAGTGGAATATCTCCTCTGTCAAATTGCTGCTATAGCTAGGGTCTAGTCTACAATGTCTCTTTCTAATCCTCTGCTTATTGCATGCACCTTATGCCATTTTTTTGCCATTTTTTCCATAATGAAATGCTCCTGTGTCCTTTGTGTTGCATTCACTGGCAATTCTGCATTTCCTCTGATGCTTATCTACTGGATTAGCCTGTGACAACTGTGGGGGTTTCCAGTATTTTCATTTGCAGCTACCTATACATTATGTCAGGAGTTCTAATGTATGTAACTGATGGTAATAAAGACATTTCTCTTGTGCTGTAACAGCATAAATGAACTCATAATAACTATTCATAGATATGAAGGCTCTCATAATGTTATCTTTTACTTTACTGAAGGTGCTTCAGAAATTGCCATTTATGCCCAATGGTAAATAGAGCATTGGCAAGCAATGTCCAGGACTCAGGACAGCTTTGGGTGATACAGAAGAAATACAACATCAGATTTTCAGAAATGTAAATTAAATGCCAGGTAGGTGAGTTGTATAAGAAAATCAGTGCTGCTAGCCCTACATCCAGCCTCTCACACTGCAATGTGAACAGCAAATCAGAAATCCTCAGGCTTTGAAGCATGACCTGCCTCTCAACAGGGGATTTATGAATAGAAATATTTGTATGTTTCCTCTCTGTCGTTTGGCATTTAAAGTGGACTGTCAGTTTAAGGAATTCAACAACAAAACCAGAAAAAGTAAAAGGAGTAATGGCAAGTAGAAACAGGGCAGAACACCAACCCACAGTGACAGTCTCCTCAGCCCAGCACAGCTTTTGATGTACTCTCACTCCTGACAGATGGAGTTTAACCAGACCAGTTTAAAATCTCTTTTGTTAGAAACCATAATTCAAATATATTTTCAATTATGTTCAGAGAATTCTTGCCTGTTTCACCAAAACCTGTTAATTTTTCTACATTTTTCTCATATTCATGGATTTCTATTAAGCTCCACCTAGCTTGAGGCTCTCCATCAGCCATTCATGACACACATGTAGCAGAAGAAATCCTCCCATTGACCAAAATTATTTAGAGCTCGTTTTAATTTGGTAGTCACTCAGGCATCCAGCAGCTCTGCTTACACCAAGATGCAGCTTCTCACTTCAGCTGATGTTTTGGCAAGTACAGCCTCTGAAATAGCATAATCATAATTTTTCAGGCAAAATTTGGGTAAGTTTTGCCTGAAAATAACTCAAAGGTTCATCTTGATTTATGAACGATTCATCGCCCACGTAATGGTTTGCAATATTCCCACTATTTCTTGATTAGTTAATGAGAGGAAAACTTTAAAAAAAAAATTAAAAATTGTTCAATATACTTCAGGACTCTTGTTATGTGAAGTTTACCTGCTTTACTTTGTTGCCTGGATAAGAATCTCAGCATGCCCCTTTGTAAAGAAAACCCAGTTTTAAAAATCTTTGTCTGCTGGGTAAGTGGCAACACAGATGTTGCTAATGCAGTACAGATTTAGCAGTTTGGTTATCTAATCTATGCATAATATATATTTTCTTAAGATAGCACTTGTGGCAGTAAAAAACTGGATTAATGAGACTGAACTGGACTGGTTAGCAACAACAGGAAGACCTGTTCAGTCTTTTGGAAAGGGGTGAACCAATGGTCACTAGAACATTTTAAACACTAAACTTTTAGAAACAAGAAGAAAAAAACCAAGCATTATGCAAAAAGTGTTACAGGATTCTATGTACTTTTGTGCTTTCCTATGACTTTTTTTTTTTTTGTCATTACTCTATTCATTCCCTTTACTAGCAAAATTCAATTCCTTATCATTATTTAATGCTTACCATAATAAAAAAAAGTAATTTTGAGAAGGGAATAAGAACAGAAAACATCAAATTTGCAGAAAAGTGAAAACAACGTCAGAAAAGAAACTGCTACAGAGTTTTAATTACATTTCTCTCTGCTGCTTTTTCTAGAGTGGCTTGATTCTTCTTGTTAGAACTGCATTTTTTTTTTTCCCTAATGAAGTATTGTCTTAGCATTTTTAAGCATTGAATATGCTTTTCATTTCTACTTTCTATGTTTCATTCAGCCACATGCCAAAAATCTTACCAGTTATAGCACAAATTAAGAAAGATCACTGCAGTGGATAGGGACACCTCTCTGCAACCCCAAGTTTCTGGAAAAGAAGAAGGCATTATGCAGCTGGAAATCTTCCTGCTTCCCAGAAACCAACTACTGCTGCAGTAGCATACACCAGCAGAAAATTTTTTTAACCAAACACTCAATGCTAACTTACAGTGATAAAAAAAAAAAAAGCCTGAGGAATATATAATTTTTATTAATAATATTAGGCAGTGTAGGAGGAAAGTCTTACCCATTTTTCCTTGCAGCCTGAAGGCTGTCTGATTCAAGAGCTGCCTTTGGAGGAAGCATGGAATCTCTCTATCGATAATTTATGGCTACAACAATTTCACAACATTCTACAGAAAAACATATTAGCTTTCATATTTTGGTTATTATTCTCCAGACTGGGAGATTATAATGTTTACCATGCATTACCATACAGAAATTATCGTAATTTCTGTATTTACCCACAGCTACCCAAAATCTGCTTTCCCTAGTAGAAACGGTTTTCATGAAAATTTTCATGAAAATCTCACTAGTCATTTCTTTATTCATCTTTAAATCATAAATCACAACTGTATGTCAGTCTTTTTATGTGTTCAGGTTCCTTATGACATTTCAAGCCAACCTGCATTAGACAACAATAGGTCTAGCACTATTCATAATGAAAATAAATGAAAACTGTAAAATATTTATCACTTGGTAATAACTTCATCTGAAGTACATACATCATTTAAAAATTCCACTGCTGGGAAATTTGCAGGTCTGACTGTTCTCCTAAGAGTCATGTATCTCAGAAAACCCTAACAAAGTTTAAAATAAAAAACCAGAATTTCTTTAGGAATAAAGGGAATAAAAGAAAATGGGACTAAAAGAAGAATGACTACTCTTACTTGGACTTAAATATGTGTATGAGGATACCACATCAATGGATTTTACCTGACTCAAGAGTCACTAATTCCTTTCTTGTGATCCAGAAAGTCACCCATTGTGCACTCTACTCCTCCTCTGGAGCTAAAGCTCAACACCAGATGGCACCTAAAGGTCACACAGTGGTCTGCATTCTAAAAATAGAAAATTAAATTTCAGTTTGGAGAAAGATGATCACAGAAATAATCACTGAATGGAGTCAGAGTCATATAAAGTAACTTTAAAAGTTCTTATCAAAATCAAAACATATCTGAACAATTTCAACACTAAATTTGGGGGTAAAAAAATGGGAGGAAAACCAAAGCATTAGCATTTCCAACATGAAAAAACTTCCAAAATATGCTTGAAAAGCCCATAGATGAAAATTATTAAAGGGTCGTTGCAAGTGTTCTCTTGACACTGTCATCAAGAGGAGGAATGATTGAGTACAAATAGAAAATAGTGGTGCATTCTTGCCTGCTCTTTCCTGTGTGTTGCAAAATCCATGTGTATCGTGAGAATACATATTAAAATACACCTCAGGAAAAAGGAATAATAAATGTCAGATCAGTCCAGTAATGGCTGTCATTCGACAGATATCTTCCAGTTCACCTATAGAAACCTCGGAAGACAGGCTATGCAGAATGCCTTGGGAGCTTTTATTTACTGTGTTAATACTTTACATGTCTTCCAGAGAAGGGAATCTTGCTGCTTCCAATGGTTAAAATCCAATAGTCAGGTCAGCTTTCACAGCAGAGAAGTAGCAGCCTCTTAAGTACGCATGTCTATCACCATAAAAGTTAAGTATAAGTTAAAATCAATATCAAGAATACGCTTGGAAGCCAATGAAGCACTGGAAGCAAATTAAGTTTATAGAGTTCTAATTTAGCGCTCACCATGCAATGAGCTCTGCAGAAAGTACTTTAGGGCCCAGTGTGGTGGTGACAAAGATACAACTGATTTTAGTGAAGCCTATATTCAAGATAAATGACCAAGACTCCCTGGAGACTCCACGATCAAAGTCCAGGCACTTAGCTGCTACTGCTATGCCTCAAATAGATACAGAGATCCCTGAAAGGGTGATGGAGAGAGATAAACATGGCTCTCACCCTTTTATGCAACAATAATGGACATAATCTTTCACAACCTTATCTGTAAAATCAATACGTCAGAAATATTTTCACACAGGATTTTAAAAAAAATGGTTTTTTGCAAAGCTGCAGGAAACATTTCTTACCTCCTCCAGGCTGTTGCCTTCTAAGGAGTATGGTCTCATGATCTACAGCTTTGGGCTAGCACCTGCCTCAGGGTCAAGCCTTCCCTGTCTCTCCAGATGTATTCACAGAGGAAAACCAAAATACAGAACATAAAATTACTTCTTTTGTATTAACAGATATACAAACAGAGCATCTGGCCCAGAGTAATCACTTTATAGGTAAGCTGGAAAAAGCCCATACAAAACTTACCAATATTGTTCAAAATTATGTTCCTATGTGTGGTACTTAGATGGTTTCTACTAGAAAGGTAGCACACATGAAATCAGACTCCCCCAGTTTGTTTTTCTTTTTAAGCAAAAAAACAGCCCAAAACAAAACAAAACAAAAAAACCCCACCAAAAACCAAAACCAACCCCCAAATGGCATCTAGTAACTAGAATTTCTGGTTACAAAAAGACTAAGAAATTCAGGAATCACCAGTTTTCTAGGATACCATAATTAGCATGCCATCAAGATTATGTATGTCAGAGTGAGCAATTCCATCTAACATGCTGGCATTTCAGTTTTCTGTGAGGTGCAGAGGGAATAAAGAAAGGGCTGTTTTGATCTTGCTGCTGTTGAATTTCTACTGTCTGCCTTCATCACTCTTTCTTTCTACAGAAGAACTAGTGGAAAAGAACAGAAACCCTATCCTGGATTGTATATGATCCTCCATTTATTTCTGGAGTTTAGGGACAAGCCATGGGATGAAATTTCTGTCACATCCAAATACCAGGCTTTGAAGGGCTGTTTCAATTGAACAGCATGTCTTATGGTTTGGGGGTTTTTTTCTAATTTGTTTTGTGTGCGTATGTGTGTGTGTGCCCCAATACATAAGATGAAAATGTAGGAGTAGAACACAATATTCCAAGGGCTGATTTTTATTCAATTTGTCACGTAATCTAAATATGTCACTTACCTGCCAAGGGGAAAGAAACCTAAATCTTACTGAAGTCTGTGTTCTTTTCCACGGCTGCTGGGGGCACATGCAAGGTGTTCTCTCAGTGTGCGCACATGAGGCATTTCAGTCATTAAAAAACACACCATCAGCATGATTAAGTTGTTGCATTAGAAGCTTCAAAAGCCCCTCTGTTTCAAATTGTTAATAACATACTAGAGATTGGAGGCACTCTGAAAAGCAATTCACAGAAAGTCAAACAGCCCGGATAATGGTGAAGAGGAAGCTAACACATAAATAAATTACTTGGGCAGGCAAAGAACAAATTCACAGAGAGAGGTGGTAGCATATTGTCAGAAGACAGCTTCAGGCAAAATAGGTGAAAATCACAAAGAAAAGATGTGAAGCACAGAAAAGGAAAACAAAATTGCAGAGGAGCAGGAAAGCAAAGGCCTAATAGTTATTCTGACTAGGACAAGTTGACAGCATGCCAAAAGAATTAGGATCTAATCAGTCTGCGTGGCTGAAGACTGTTCGGAGGAAGAAGAATCAAATAAATGGAATATTTGAAAAAAAGGCAAAGGAACAAACTGATTTTGAAGGGAATATTATGTTCCTGTCAAAAGTCTCTTGACAGAGAAAGGGTGAGACAGAATTTCTACAGCTGGGTCATCGCCTCCTGATGCACAGGTAAAGTTATGGCCACGGTTAAGACAACTTATTGTACGTAAAGGACAGTGTTTGTCCATCTGCAGCAAGCTGGCTAAATTATCCATGGATACACAGGCAACCAAGCAGGAAAATACAAGTGATTTTGCAAAATATGTGTCACCATTTTAAACAACGGGAGGTTGAAAAATCAGCTCCATTGTATTGGTAATTACAACAGAGTTTTGCTTCCCAATATATCTACATAGTTTCCCCCACATTTTTAATATTAAGTTCTCCTAAAACCATTAAAAAAAAAAAAGTCTTTAATTAGCTTCAATAGTTCTTCTCATTCAGCCCTGAATCCACTGCCCACTTCAAAATTGCTTGTTTTTCTCCTCGGAAACTACTCTCAGTCCTTCAAAATAGCCCAAGAGTAATTGCAAAAGCAATTACTTAGAGACTTCCATAACCTCTGGACAGGAATGCTGTCATTAATGGGCAAGTCAGGACCCACAACTGAGAACAGAGTTATTGGTCATGACACAAAATAAGCCCAGAGTCATCTAAGACATCAAGATGGGGTATCACAGGAATAGCCTGTATTCAGGCTCTGAAGATAATGCTACTTTCATTAGGGCGCTTAACTGTAAATCTAAATTTACGTGCCCAGATTCTTTACTAAAATGTAAAAACTCCTCCAAACTAGAGGTTACTTTGATCATGCCTGTTCTGAAACTGAATGATCAAAACATTAAGACACATTAATTATTTCCTAGAGTATATAAATTTTATGACGTCTCAGATATTACTGTGTGGTAAAATAAATTAACAAAAAACATCTTAAAAACAACAACAAAAGAATGTTAGCAGCGAATAAAGTACCTTGCTGCAGTAGCAGCACAGCCCTGCAGTACATCATGTCTGTATCTAGAAACAGGCCACAAGGCAGGATGGAGATGGGGAACAGGCATAGACACTTCACACCCATTAACAACTCGTCCATGGCTCCCTAAAGAAATTCAGCCAGCCCTGAGCTGGAAAAAAAATCTGGAAAAAAAGTTTGGTTTTAGGGGCAACAAAGAGAATGAAGAACTAGTATGTAAGAAAAGTACAAGGCAGTATATGTAGCAAATTCAAAAGTTACATGGAGCTGCTGGTCAATGAAGAAAGAAGAAGGTATAAAAACACATTAGCAAATATTAAAATGATCCTGAATGATCAGAGGGAAGAAGAAGAAACTGTTGACATAAACAACCCAGTATTCCTCCTTGTAAAGGACTCCATATGCTGCCAACTCACCATGATACCCTTTCTGACAGCACCAGCAGGAATCCCCTGGCCTTGGGTCCTGGGGAGATGAAGAAAGATCACAGCACCAGAAAAAGGGTTAGAAACAAAGTAAATGCACCCAAATTCCTAACTGCATTATTATACTTCTTCTGGACTAAGAGTGATTAAACTCATTATTTCAACTGCGCTAACAAGAAATTCTTAGCCTTACCTACCGCACACATTTTGAATGCAACATTGTTTAAGGGATGCAAAATTCATATTTAATGTTGCTTTTCTTGTAATTAAAAAATGATTGATTTCACTGTGGACCCTCTACAAACTTAGAGAAACTGCTAAAACTTCAAAGAACAGCCCTGTGGATTTGTAGTGGTGTCATAAGTACTGGAAAGGAGCCCATGGGAAGAACGTTCATCTTTCCAAAAATGGTTACGTTAACCAGGTGCATGACATAGCTGCCTCGTCCAGGAGGAGTAGGAATGACCAGTTAAGGTGAAAAACTTTCATTGATCTACTTATCCTTTTTGTTACCTGTAATGAAAGTGAGTATCTCCAAAAAATGGCTCTTCAAGGAACACTTGACAATATAAGAAAGACTAAGCAAATAACTTATATTTTTAAAATTAAAAAAAAAAAAAATCAACATGCTTTTAATTATAAATGTGTTGCTGAAGAGTTGTCTAAGCTGTATATGTAATTTATGGCTGAAAGTAGAGGGTGGTTTCAATGGGAAGCCGTGGGCTCCCAACAGTAAGGGAAAAAAAAATCCTCATTTTTCTTAGAAAGGATTTGGGAGGGGGGAAGGAAAAAAAAAAAAAATACTTTTGGCTTGATTTTGTTTATTTATTTATGTTTGGTTTTGTTTTTTCTCCAATGATATTATTTGAAATCCTGAAAATTATGTTATAAAATCTGGGGCATGTAACTTTGAAAATCACTGTTCTTTACAATTTTTAGTCAGAAAGTGTGTTTAAAAGTTGCTGTGGTTCTTATTTCAACAATAACCTCTCAAAACAGGTTATCCTGAAGCAGCCAAACAATACCCACCACACTAGAAGGTTGTGATTCTAATCCAATTTTCATTTCACTGACACTTTGCAATTTCGTATATCAATAATAGAAAAAACAAAACCAAAAACAGACACTTGAAACACTATGAAAGAAAATTCCCATTTAACCAGCATTGCTTTACATAGGGCAAATAATAGTGAGAATATACACAATATTTTTATGTTAAAGTCAAAGATCTGATTCAAACAAGTCTGTATTATTTATCATATTTGATTTTTGACATCAGTAGAAACTGATGTTCCAAAATATAAATGCCTTGCAGCAGAAGCCTGTGAGAAGAGATGGGCAAAGCAGGTTTTATTTGCTAATGATGGCATTACTTTATATATCAAATATGGTGGCTGTAGACCAGGGCTGAATGGATCACTAGTTTGACAACCTATTTTAAGGCTGATCTTTGATCATTTGTGGACCTCTGGGTTTTAACGGGAATTTTCCACATCCCGGTAGTCCACTCGCATCTATGCTTTAGTAGATTCTGAAAAATATTAAGCCTGGCTGTGCAGTTTTTCTACTTTTCCTTCGTATTTCCCTCTTTTCCCCAAATATGCCAGTGCTTGGATTTTGTAATTTCTTCATGTATGTATCATGCTGTGATCAAAAGTAATTTAATGTAGTGCTGCTATTTATACAAAAGGATATTTGAGGCCACTTTGATATCCTATACAACATCTTCCTGCGATTCTTCTTCCTGGTTTCAAACACAGCTTACAGCAATAAAATAAACAAACAAACAAACAAACAAATAAATAAATAAATAAATGTGGGGAAAAAAATAAAATATATATTAAAAAAATAGGGTTTACCTAACTAATTTTAGAGAAAAATAGAAAAGGTGCCTACACCTTTGCTGAACTTGACATCCATGCTGTTAAGGCTGCAGTCACTTTGAGGGGGTGTTTAATCCAACCTATTTCCTCAGTGTAAGACAAATCATATTATGGGGCTGCTTAGTTCTGCCTTTCTGCTCTAGGGGATCTCTGCAGACAGCTTAAAACCTGAGGACATGAATCGCACCTCAGATTTTAAATTGAAACAATAAAAATATCTGTATATTAAATAATAGGAGAAACAAGTATACAAATTTGTTGCTACTAGAGTAAAACCGAATTATTGTATTTGCTTCCTGCCATAAATTATTGGAAAGCAACATTTTTGAAAAAATATCCTACAATTATTATTTTTTGAAATACTTAGTTTCAATTTTGAGGTGTTCCAGTAAAATTTATTTACTTTATAATATACATTTCCAATCCCATTTTTTTTTCATTAGTCTTGTCCTATATGTAACTGTGTGGCTATTATTTTCAGTTGTTTTAAAAATAAAACCTTTTGAAACTAATTTTTAAGGATATAGTGCTAGTGCATTCCTGTTTCATACTACAATGAGAATAATAGATTAAGATTTTCCTGCTCTGAACATCAGTTCTGCTCAAGAAAAAGCAGAGCCAGCTCAAGACAGTGTTATAACGCTTTGGTTCTTTAGCTGCTACCTGAGGGTTACTGTAATGCATTGTACTGTGAATCTCACCTGACAAACAATGAGGAAAGATTGACTAAAACCAGACTGTATCACTGCATTCAGAATGTGGAACCACAGAACCACTGGAGTTGAAAAAGACATCCACATTCATCAAGTCCAACCATCAACGTAACAGTTCTACTAAACCATGTCCCTAGGCTCCACATTTACATGTTTTTTTGAACACTTCCAGGGATGGTGACTAGCACTTCCCTGGACAGCTTGTTCCAGTGTCTGATCACCCTTCCAGTGAATAATTTTTTTCTGATATTCAGCCCTCAAGTTGCTACAACCTTTTTCAAGCGGTTGTAGAGGGAGACAAGGTGGCCCCCCTCAGACTGCTTGTCCTAGGTTACAATGTAAAATGTGCCCAAAGTATGTATTCTATCACCATCTACATGAAATGTTGTTGTGCACCACTGTTTCCCGTGCCCCCTCCCTCCAGACTATCTTCTGTTAATGGCCCATCAATACCGTCCTGCATGACTCATAGATAACTCTCCCCAGGAGCTATCTCTGTTTAATAGGCAATCAAGGACCCATTGCAAAACTGATAAAATGATATCAGTCCATTGTGAGATGCTCCGCCCAGGGGGAGGAGCCAAGCATTCCCACCTGAATATAATCGGGGCCTTGGGACAGCACAGGCAGCCTTACCCACTGGATTCCCAGAGGACAAGAGCTACCAGACCTTTCTGCAAGAACACTGCTTCAACAAGACCACTTCATCTGGACTGCCACCACCACGGTTTCAGGTTGTATTCTGACTCTGTCAGTGATCTTTTGTACCATTGCATGTGTTTTATTTTATTTTACTTTTTTTTTTCCTCTCCTATTAAATTGTTTTTTCTGACTTGGAGTCTCTCGCTGGTTTTGCCTTCAAGCCAGCACATATATTTTGGTGCCCAACGTGGGGCAGGAGGTACTGAGAAAAGTCAGAATTACAATTTTGTAGTGAGGAAAAAAGAAACAGCTGTCCGCTATGATGCTCAACATGCTTTCATATATCTTATACCTAGCTCTCTACATTTTCCCACACATGGGGCAGTATTTGCCGGTCTTAATGCTCATGTGTAGACCAGGGTATGGTACCAGAATTGCTGTATTGGTCTATTATGTTTATTGTATGATAACCTCTGAGGCAATGAGCATCATTCGGAATATATACTCTATTTTGTGTTCTTGTCCTGGTCCAGAATGCTACATCTGGGCTCTCAATAATCGCACCCAGCCCCTGTGGGGAGGGGTAAAGAATGATTTTTTCCAGTCTTTTAGGTATGGCACAGCAGTTTTCAAAAGTATTGAGTTCTCTCTAGGTGCCAAGGACAGCATAATATTGTTGTTAGTTCTGCTTTGCCTTCTCTGCACGGCCTACACCATGTTTAGAAATCAAACACTACATGGGGTGGTGCAGCGTCTCCTTGAGGAGGAGGGAAAAAGAAACAAATGCAAAACAACGGCATCCGTGTCTACACAAACTGTCGTAGAGGAAACAGTTTCTGCATCTACTCAGACCATCACAGAAGAGAAAAGAACCAAAAACAAGGCAACAGTTTCTGCATCTACTCAGACCATCACAGAGGAGAAAGGAACCAAAAACAAAGCAACAGTGTCAGTGTCTACACAAGCTGTCACAGAGGAGAAAGAAACCAAAAGTGCCATCAGCATCTCCACACAAACTGTCACCGAAGCAGAACAACCTAAACCAGTGGCAGTTGCCCCTGTTCAGAAGAAGAAATCAAAGAGCAAATCAGTCCGCATAATGACTGATGAGGATGTGGCAGGACCTTCGCACCCAGCAGAAGAGACAGAGCCAGAGATCATCACCCGCTCTCTATCCCTGGGTGAACTGCGTGACCTGCGGAGGGAATTCACCCGCCAGACAAACGAGTCCATCCTGACCTGGCTGCTCCGCATCTGGGACGCTGCAGCCAATGACACCATTCTGGATGGAAGCGAGGCCAGGCAACTGGGATCGCTGTCTCGGGATGTGGTCATTGACCAGGGGATCGGGAGAACCCAACAAACTCTCAGCCTCTGGCGGCAACTGCTAACAAGTGTGAGGGACAGATACCTTTGTAAAGAAGACCTCCAGGTGCACCAAGGAAAATGGAGCACAATGGAACAAGGTACCCGATGCCTGAGGGAATTAGCTGTGCTGGAGATCATTTTCTCAGAAGATGAGAGATTTCCTAAAAGCCCAGATGATGTCCAGTGCACATCGCAGATGTGGTTGAGATTTGCACGGCTTAGACCAGAGATGTACTCCCGTTACCTGGCAACGCTGCAATGGAGGGAAGGTGAGGACAAGGTGGGCGTCTTGGTCAATAAACTAAGAATTTACGAGGATACTGTCACCGCCCCATTTCGTACCCATGTCTCATCCGTGGAAACGAGGCTGGCTGAGCAAGTCCGGAGTTTGATTGAAGAGGGCCATCAGAAACTAAAAAAGGAACTTAAGGAAGAAATTTACCACATCTCACCAGAACCAACAAGAGTCTCTGCCATTAGGAGCAGGTACCCACCAGCCAGGGAGAGAGGATACACTCCACGGGGTAACCTCTGGTCTTTTCTTCGGGAACATGGAGAAGACATGAGGAATTGGGATGGAAAACCCACCTCCTCCTTAGCAGCCCGGGTACGTGAACTGAAGAGAGAGACACCTACCACGAAGAGCTCATCTAGAGCCAACACTGCTCCAGTCTCAAAAGCACAGAACTCCAGACAGTATAAGAAGAATGATATGACTGATCCACTTGAAGGGACCTCAGGAACATATTTACAAGAAGAAAGCAACGTGTACCATGACCAGGAATAGGGGGGGCCCTGCCTCTAGCCAGGTAGAGGAAAGGGACAATCAGATCTATTGGACTGTGTGGATCCGATGGCCTGGCACATCTGACCTACAAAAATATACGGCTTTGGTTGACACTAGTGCCCAATGTACCCTGATGCCATCAAGGTATGTAGGAACAGAATCCATTTCTATTTCTGGAGTGACAGGAGGGTCCCAGCAGCTGACTGTATTGGAGGCCGAAGTGAGTTTAACCGGGAATGGGTGGCAAAAACACCCCATCGTGACTGGCCCAGAGGCCCCATGCATCCTTGGCATAGACTACCTCAGAAATGGATACTTCAAAGATCCAAAAGGATATCGCTGGGCTTTTGGGATAGCTGCTGTAGAGACAGAAGACATCAGACAACTGAGTACCTTGCCTGGTCTCTCAGATGACTCCTGTGCTGTGGGACTACTAAGAGTTGAAGAACAACAGGTACCAATCGCCACAACAACAGTACACCGACGGCAATACCGCACCGACAGAGACTCTGTGACTCCTATCCATGAGATGATTCGGAAACTGGAGAGCCAAGGGGTGGTCAGCAAGGCTCGTTCACCTTTCAACAGCCCTATATGGCCAGTGCGTAAGTCCAGTAGAGAATGGAGACTGACTGTGGATTACCGTGCTCTGAATGAAGTCACCCCACCACTAAGTGCTGCTGTGCCAGACATGTTGGAGCTTCAGTACGAGCTAGAGTCCAAGGCAGCAAAGTGGTATGCGACCATTGATATTGCCAATGCCTTCTTCTCCATTCCTTTGGCAGCAGAGTGCAGGGCCCAGTTTGCCTTCACCTGGAAGGGTGTACAGTACACCTGGAACCGACTGCCCCAGGGGTGGAAACACAGCCCCACCATCTGCCATAGACTGATCCAGGCTGCACTGGAAAAGAGTGAGGCTCCAGAACATCTACAGTACATTGATGACATCATTGTATGGGGGAACACAGCAGGGGAAGTCTTTGAGAAAGGAGAAAAGATCATCCAGATTCTGCTGAAAGCTGGTTTTGCCATTAAGCGAAGTAAAGTGAAGGGACCGGCCCAAGAAATCCAGTTCCTGGGAGTAAAGTGGCAAGATGGACGGCGGCAGATTCCCACTGAGGTCATCAATAAGATCATCGCCATGTCCCCACCGACCAGCAAGAAGGAGACACAAGCTTTCCTAGGCGCCATAGGTTTCTGGAGGATGCACATTCCTGAGTACAGCCAGATTGTGAGCCCTCTCTACCTGGTCACCCGCAAGAAGAACGATTTCCACTGGGGCCCTGAACAGCAGCAAGCCTTTGCCCAGATCAAGCAGGAGATCGCTCATGCAGTAGCCCTTGGCCCAGTGAGGACGGGACCAGAGGTGAAGAACGTGCTCTACTCAGCAGCCGGGAACAATGGCCTGTCTTAGAGTCTTTAGCAGAAGGTGCCTGGGGAGACTCGGGGCCGACCACTGGGATTCTGGAGCCGAAGCTACAGAGGATCTGAAGCCAACTACACTCCCACAGAGAAGGAAATCTTAGCCGCCTATGAAGGACTTCAAGCTGCCTCAGAAGTAATTGGCACTGAAACGCAGCTGCTTTTAGCACCTCGACTACCAGTGCTGGGATGGATGTTCAAGGGAAAGGTTCCTTCCACGCATCATGCCACTGACACCACATGGAGCAAATGGATTGCCCTCATCACACAGCGCGCCCGTATTGGAAACCCGAATCGCCCTGGGATTCTAGAAATTATAACTAACTGGCCTGAAGGTGAGACTTTTGGATTATCTTTTAAAGAAGAGGAAGAACAAGTGACACGTGCCAAGGAAGCCCCACCGTATAACGAGCTACCGGAGACTGAAAGACAATATGCCCTTTGCACTGACGGTTCCTGTCGAATTGTAGGCGCTAACCAGAAATGGAAGGCTGCAGTATAGAGCCCCACACGACGAGTTGCACAAGCTACTGAAGGACAAGGTGGATCAAGTCAAATTGCAGAACTTAAAGCCATCCAGCTAGCTTTAAATATTGCCGAACGAGAGAAGTGGCCAAGACTCTATCTCTACACCGACTCGTGGATGGTAGCTAATGCTCTGTGGGGATGGCTGAACCGCTGGAAAAAAGCCAATTAGCAGCGCAGAGAGAAACCCATCTGGGCTGCTGAGATTTGGCAAGACATCGCCACCCGAGTAGAGAAGCTGACCGTTAAGGTTCGACACGTGGACGCACATGTGTCCAAAAGTCAGGCTAATGAAGAGCATCACAACAACGAGCAAGTAGACAAAGCCGCCAAGGTGAAAGTATCACAGGTGGATCTAGACTGGCAACACAAGGGAGAAGTATTCTTAGCCCGTTAGGCCCATGATGTGTCTGGTCATCAGGGGAGAGATGCAACATACCGATGGGCCCGTGACCGAGGGGTGGACCTTACTATGGACAACATCTCACAGGTCATCCACAACTGTGAGACCTGTGCTGCAATCAAACAGGCCAAGTGGGTAAAGCCTCTGTGGTACGGTGGACGACGGTTGAAGTACAGGTATGGGGAGGCCTGGCAGATTGACTACATCACCCTTCCCCAAACCCGCCAAGGCAAGCGCTATGTGCTAACTATAGTGGAAGCCACCACTGGATGGTTGGAGACCTACCCTGTACCTCATGCTACTGCTCGGAATACTATCTTAGGCCTTGAAAAGCAGGTCTTGTGGAGACATGGCACTCCTGAGAGAATCGAGTCAGACAATGGGACCCATTTCAAGAACGGCCTTATAAACACCTGGGCTAGAGAACATGGCATTGAATGGATATATCACATCCCTTATCATGCACCAGCTGCCGGGAAAGTTGAACGGTGCAATGGGTTACTTAAGACTACCCTGAAGGCGCTCAGTGGGGGGACTTTCAAAAATTGGGAACTGAACTTAGCAAAGGCCACCTGGATGGTCAACACTCGAGGGTCAATCAATCGAGCTGGTCCTGCCCAGTCTGAACCCTTGCACACAGTGGATGGAGATAAAGTCCCTGTGGTACACATGAAAGGCATCTTAGGAAAAACTGTTTGGATTAATCCCACATCAAGCAAAGGCAGACCCATCCGTGGGATTGTTTTTGCTCAAGGACCTGGTTCCACTTAGTGAGTAATGCAGAAAGATGGGGAAACCCGTTGTGTACCACAGGGAGACCTAATTTTAAGTGAGAACTGAGTGTAGGGTTTCATTCTGTATATGTGTATATTTATCTATCTAGCTGTAAGAATGTATTAATTTAAGTATAATGTAGATGGTCATAGAATAAGGGGTGGATTATGTCCTAGGTTACAATGTAAAATGTGCCCAAAGTATGTATTCTATCACCATCTACATGAAATGTTGTTGTGCACCACTGTTTCCCGTGCCCCCTCCCTCCAGACTATCTTCTGTTAATGGCCCATCAATACCGTCCTGCATGACTCATAGATAACTCTCCCCAGGAGCTATCTCTGTTTAATAGGCAATCAAGGACCCATTGCAAAACTGATAAAATGATATCAGTCCATTGTGAGATGCTCCGCCCAGGGGGAGGAGCCAAGCATTCCCACCTGAATATAATCGGGGCCTTGGGACAGCACAGGCAGCCTTACCCACTGGATTCCCAGAGGACAAGAGCTACCAGACCTTTCTGCAAGAACACTGCTTCAACAAGACCACTTCATCTGGACTGCCACCACCACGGTTTCAGGTTGTATTCTGACTCTGTCAGTGATCTTTTGTACCATTGCATGTGTTTTATTTTATTTTACTTTTTTTTTTCCTCTCCTATTAAATTGTTTTTTCTGACTTGGAGTCTCTCGCTGGTTTTGCCTTCAAGCCAGCACACTGCTTTACTTCTGGCTAAACAACCCCAACTCCCTCAGCTGCTCTCATAAGGACTTGTGCTCCAGATTTTCATCAGCTCCATTGCCCTTCTCTGGACACACTCCAGGTAGGTCCTCATACCTGGGGAAAGCTTTTAGGCAGTGAGACTTCCAGGTATTTTTTCCCTCCACTTTTTGGGTGGCCAAGACACAAAGCCAAGGCTAACTCTGTGTCTGAACTGCAGTGTTCATAGCAATGCACGTGTACTCCAATGTGTTTAACAATTAAGGGCACTTCAAGAAGGGAGATGATGGTTTGTAGGTGCATCTCTACACTTTTCCATGAATTCTCAGTTTTTTTCAGTAATCTTTTCATAATGGTCATAAACAGGGTATTTATCTGATCCCAGATGCTCATCAGGAGGTATGAATAGCAGCTTCAAGTACGCCAAAATCTAACAACAACAAAAATAATACTTGAAGATGGGTTTTCAACTTGCAATGCAAAAATGAGTTGGTTTGCTATTACAATTGTTAGCCTAATTTCCTCACCCACAAAATTCTGAGATCCTTCATTACAGGAGAACTATGGCAAGGAAAATGAGTGATGTCTTGGGACCATTCTGACCCAAATTGTGATAGAAGGGTCAAAAGGGAAAGTAACAGCCATGATGGTTTTGGGCAAGCACACGGAAGTCCTCCTAAGTCATGCCCAAAACACTTCTAGTGCTCCAGGGAAAAAAAGAGAAGTGGAAAATTGCAATAAAACATGTCCTGAATCTTAGTAACAGTGCTCCACCAGGACAACTCAGAGGTTTGCATATACAGAAGAGCAGGGTTGAGATAAATCATGAGGTAATGCAGTGGACTGTACCTGCTGTATATATTGCTATATACTATTCATATATAAATACTTTATTCAGTTTATAGTCCCCTCAGCATTCTGAATGAATTAAAGATCAAGAGGAAAAACTATGTTGCATTCACATGCCCACAAGATGCAACATAAATATACTTTGAATAGTAGATTTTAGTTCTGATATTTTCTAGCATCTGTGTTTGACTTTGTGCTGCAGTGCTCTTTTACCATATTTCTGTATGTATAATCTATCTACACACCAAAAATCTGTTCAGTCTTGTATAAAACAAACCCAAAAATATAAATGTGTGCACTCTTCTCTGTGAAAGAATGACACATTTTTGGAACTCAGGGTAGGGGTTTTAATGTTTAATATTCTAAAATACTCTAAAATACCGCAGTTCAATTCCACATTTTTTAAAGAATAGATTATGAAGGCAATATAAAATTTGTTTTCTATGGCTGAAATTCTCTCTATTTACCTGTTAATAATGGATGGGCCTTCAATTTTTTTTAAGTCATCCATGAACAACCTACTGTCACATACCTGCCATCCACCGAGGGAAATGCTACATGCTTACCTGGGTTGGGGAAAAGCCTGAATTCCTCAAGGTCTACCACCAACAGAAGAGAGTCTAAAAGAGAATTTGAGAGCTGCTGTTTTAACACAGCTACTTGCAGAACTGCCAGGCTGTGTAAGTGGATGCAGGAAGATGTTACAGTTGGCTTACTGTGACAGAGCGCTGATATTTCCACTCTGGTGGATCATCCTGGGATCACACTCCTGAGGATGTGCTGGGCTAGTCTGAATCAGGCAGACCTGTTGCAGGAAAAGAACCTGCTTTAACTAATGAGGGGAATAGCAAAAAGAAAACAAGGTCTGACAGTTCCTTGATACTAAATGGCGTGACCTAAGCCCATAGCTGTCAAGGATTTTCACACTGCCAGAAGGGAGATTTTGGGGGTTTGCAGCAAGAGAAACAACCATGATGATTTAAGTTTAACCTCAGCAATGCCCTGAACTGTTATTTAATGATGACTCACCTTGAAGTATGCTAGTTAAATATTTTGATAAATGGAAGAAATAAAAGTTGCTGGTCCCAATAGTTCCATTGTACATAAATAAATGAAAGAGTTGATAAAACAGTATGAAAAGGCAGCTAGATAGAATATAATTATTCCCCAGGTCACACAAAGTAAAATGGGCAATGTAAATCTACTAAAGAGTATAATTATCTCCAGGTACCAGGTCCACATGAGACATTATCTAACACCTGCAAAAGCCAGCAGATTGTTAATATTCACCTGTTGCATCCATAGGAAATACTGCAGCAAGCCACGAGAAGCAATAGGCAGCTGCTTCACATGAATGAAATGTTAAGGACAAAAGAGAACGAATGTCTGAGATTTGTGTTAAGGGTGCTGAATAAGAGCCAATATGACATACTAGACTCACTGGGTGAGGAGATCAATTAAATATGCATGGCATCCTTCAGCAGGTGTGCTACATCTTCTGTGCCTTCATAGGTACAATGAAAATATTCTGCTACGTTGCTGACAACCAACAAGTTAGCCAGGGCCTTTCCACAGCTGCCTAGCTGTCCTCTGTAGCTCTGCAGTGATGATAATCATGACATCCTGCACAAAGCCAGTCATGCCCATCGGGTCTGGCAGTTCTCCCATCTGCTCAGCATGGGAGGCATCCTGCAGGCAGACACCCTGCATGTTACATCAGGCATGCTGCCTGATTTTCAATATATGTTAATATGTTGAGGTGTGGAGCTGCAAAGGAAAAGCCATAAAGCAAATTAAGTTTGTCCTTAAGTTTTTATATAAATGTGAAAATGGAGATGTGATACTAAGTCACATCTATCAAAGTCTGCAGATGACATAGGGCATGTATCTCCTATCAGAGGATAAGATTCTGCTGGTTGATCCTATACAATTGAAAGCATTTACGTAATCTGTAGAAAGAGGAACTTTCAGGAATAAATGCAAGTAAATAGCCTAAAGAGTGCTTCAAATGCAGAAAAAATAATGTTGATGATTAAAAAAAAGTTGTCTTCTGTCTTCCATTAAAATACAAAAATCTAATGAACCAAGAATTTCACTGTACAATATAAAATTTCAAAATTGACATCTGTGTTTAACTTTTAGACTCCTCCAGTGGATGCAAACGTAAGTATCCTAAAGCAAGCTACTTCCAGTGCTCCTAAACGCACAGTCACCCTCCCTTACTATTTTGGCATGATTTAGAATGAGGTCACCCAAAAGAAGTTTGATATTGCAAAGCGTTTGATATTGCAAGGATCTCTTGGTTGGCTCAATATTTGGAGGGATTTTGATTTACTGTTACTGTACAATGCTGTACTGTATTTTATAAACAGAAGGATGTATGTGTTTAGGACTCTACAGAGGATAATCCTGTACACTACGGTCTTAGTCAAGAGATGGATATTAATCTGTAAAAAGAAGTAGTATTTTCAAGATTTCAAAATTTATTGCTTAACTATTACAATCTCTTAAACATCAGGGCTCCAGAGCATTATTTACCACTCAGAACCATAACTAGATTTAAGACCATCACGTTACAAATCTAGAATATGTATGTTAACACTGTTAATGGAGAAGTGGGTGAGTAACCAACCCACTAATGGTACTGTAAAAAGTAGAGATACCATGTTTATGTAGCATCAATTAACAGCTTGTTTTTTGAAGAATGCCAACTTGACAAGTCATTGACAAGTACTGGAAACTTAAGCCTCAAGAATATATGAGACATGACAGAGGCAGCATGAGTTTCTCCCACCCTTCTTTCCCAATACTCTTCAGCACTGACTTACCATATTCTGTGGAAAAAATTAATTTGCTATGCCTGCTCCACAGTTGTTATCTGTGAGTGACCACCAGCAGGCCTGCTGGCTAGTGCCAATTTTGACAGTGGATTATGTCATGAAATGACATTTAGGTTTTGTCCTTGCACAATAGCAAACTGTGGTAAGGAACTAGGTCACAAGACAACTTCCTAGGATAGGAAGGTGGCAGAGTTTTATGGGCAAACAACTTTAATCTGTCCTTTTCTTCTAGGTTGTGTTTGGTTACCAGGGGGAAATAAGGGGGAAAAAAAGGTTTACCTGCCTGAAAGGAAGAAGCTTATGTACAGAGCAGAAAAAATATTTGATTGCCCGGAAGTAAAAGTGCCTATTAGAAAGAAAATAAACATCGCCTGAGAGAGGAGCTTACCCACTTACTTCAAAAAGCCCGACTTCCAAAAAAAGAATTCACCTGCTAGGATTCAGCTCACTGGCTTTTCTGCCACGTGCTGGAATGCAAAACACTGAAGCAAGGTCTATACTCCTTACTTCTGCTGCTATAACGCAGTCAAAACAAGGCCATCAATTAATTTCTGCACAATGGATTCTTTAGTTTTCAAATCT
The DNA here is from genome assembly GCF_015227805.2 of Hirundo rustica. Lineage (NCBI taxonomy): Eukaryota > Metazoa > Chordata > Aves > Passeriformes > Hirundinidae > Hirundo > Hirundo rustica. Next base: position 69,954,408 of record NC_053454.1, on the reverse strand, counting down.
ACTGTGCTTTGCTCACTGCTTTCAAAGCAATCTTGGAAAGTAAGGGTGCTATGAAAAGTGCTAATCTTTTCATCTTTCTTGTATGGGTTTAAGAAGGGAACAGAGTCTAGAAGTTATTCATCACTTACAAGGCATAACATGAAATTTTCTTGTGCTTTTGAAGTGATTCCCCTGCATATAATTGACTAAACTGATTAAAGCAACTGTTGAGTTGAAAGTCTTCCAACCAAGGTCTGAAAAATGCCTTCCTGTGAAATGTTTAATATTTCTTTTTGTATGATCTCCTTATTAGGCTGTTCAACTTTGTATCCTGGGAAAATTAGGATTTTTCAGGAAACTGGATTCTGTCTCCTCACTCTTTCTGTAGCTGACACCATTTGCTTGGGGTTTTGTTTCTTAGAACTGCCCATTTTATTTAATTTTATTTTTTAGAAAACACATTTCTTCTGCAGCATAGCACATTACTTAATTATTACATGCTTTGATTTTTCAATGCCCACCCCTACTAATTTTTATGCAAAATGAAGAAATTATGTTTAAAATCAAATCATTATCAAGAAGCCAAGCCTAAAATTAAGGGTTTTGGCATAATGAAAGCACATAAAACATTTTAAATACTGTGTTTCTCCAACTAAAGCATTTTTTAATCATATATGAGAAGTTCACAGCATCACAGAATGGCTGAAGTTGGAAGAGACACCTGGAGAGCACTGTGCTCAAGCAGGGTGGTCCAGAGCAGAACCATATCCAGATGGATTTTGAATATCACCAGTGATGGAGACTTCGTGACTTCCCCAGGTAACCTGTGTCAGTGTTCAGTCACCTTTCCATACTCAGAGCATGCATGGACGCTTCTATTTTATAGATATTTTATATCTATACGTATCTATTTCACCTATGCACTTATGATAAAATGCATGTTTTATCTGTCTGTGTGTTTACAGCATACACCAGATATTTTTTTTCATGCCCTCTCATTAAAAACAACCACAAGCCACCTTACACTGAACCCTGAACCTTTTCACAGCATAGCCTCTGTCCTTATTAATCTTTAACAAATCCCTTTTGGTGAGAGAGAAAGCAAATACAAATGAGTGTCCATTTTGTGCTCACATATTAAGATCCCAGTGTAGCTGATTTTCATTCCCGTTTAGGTAGTTGGGTTTACCTGGTAAGGTGGGTGCACTTCTAGATCCTCATGTGCATCCTTACCATTCACAAACCTGTGCTGCTGAAGGCATGACTGGAAACCAGACTGTGCAAGATGCAGCAATATACGCTTTAAAATAATTCTTAGAGCCTTCAAATAAAACAAACAAAAAAAACCCCAAAAAAAACCCGAAAAAAAACCACCAAAAACAAACAAAAAACCCCCCCAAACAACAAAAAAAACCCCAAACAACAACAACAACAAAACCCCAAACAAAAAAAAAAAAAAACCCACATCTGGAATACTTTCTACCTTATTATATTTGTCTATATATTTTTAGATACTACATTACCTATTCATAGTTCAGCAGGTACGACACGCTCATCAGTTTCCAAATTATTTGCTGGCTTCCTGGCACACCTCTTAGTTATTTTTATCTGATATTTCAAATAAATTACAAAATGCCTTGAATTGCATGATTAGTCCATTATGTATTCTGTTTATTACAATTATATGAACTTTTGATTAACCTCCATAAGTTTCATGAATAAATTACCTGGATCGAGGAAACTGCCAGTTAATGTTACAATGTTCCAGTGAGGAGTTTCCAAGAGATTAGTCTGCCTTTTTTAGCAACAACTTTTTTCCTCCCTGCTTCTTTTAAAAGGAACACATGCTGCTGTTGCTCCGGTTTTATGAAGAACATGTGAAACTATTTCCAGTCCCCTCAAAAGGAGTGGGCACAAAATTTACTCACAGAGTCACACTGGAAGATGATTTGTGCCCTTTCTGATATTGATGGCACAGCTATTTTAACACGATGAGGACAAATTGTACTAATCATCATGAGGCTTCTAAGCTCTACTAAATTACAGACCAGAGATTTCTTCCCTCTGTGTTCTGTGAGTGGTGTTGAACAATTTCTTGTTGAGAAACTTCTGAAAGTTTTTGAAAAAAAACTTCTCTACATTCCACGATACATTTACCACGAGGAAGAATCGTAAGACTAGATGGTTGCCAAAGACTTGGCTCTGCTTTTTCCCAAAGATCTTTCCAAATCCATTTCAGAGAGGATTATTTCTTCAATGGCAAGTTCCACTCACTTTATAAAAGTGATCAAGGAAACAGAAGAAAAAATTATGGGGAATGCAGCCTTTGGGTACATGCTGAAGTCAGGAGGGAATGTGATGATCAAGACAGCATTCTTGCCTCAAGACAGCAACCAAATTGACTACACTCAACACCTGCTCTGTGTTGTAGGACTAGGACAAGATAAGAAGTGGGAAAGCTTTCTGCTGGTCTGTCAAGAACAAGTAATAAACTTCAGAGACAACCTGTTGGCAAAAGAAAATCTGATGTCATAGGGATCGATTAGGCAGAGAGGAAAGGCACTGGAGAAGGGTGTGGTGTCTCTGACTAACTTTACAGAAGACTTTTTAATACAGAATCAAAGTATGAACTTGGAGTATTAATCACGACATAGGGTCTGTCTGCAAGAGTTGCGTAGCACAGAGGTGTCCACAGGAGAATCTCAACAGCATCACAGCAATCAAACCACTCAAAAAAAGTTTTTGCAGTAGACCATCAAGAGGTGCACAGGAAGGCTCAAGGAGGTTTGGTAGACCCTGAAAGCGTGATGGTGAGACTGAAGGGGTGCTGGATGAGCCATCAGAACCCACTGATGCAGGTCTGCTGGCCTGGCTGAGCAGTGTGCAGCTGTTCCAAATGGATGTTGATACAGAAATGTAGGATATTTCACCCCTGCCTTAGTGAATCTTCAGACTGATCCTAGAAGACAAAATTTGTTAAGTATTTTTTAAATAAATACACGAGGTCCCATAAGGTCAGAATAGTCTGTGGGTTGAGTTCAAATTTGATGAAAAACTACTGGGAATGATCATCTAATGAGCCTCAGCTATAAATATTATTATTAACATACTGATTATAACTTTTTCTATGCTGCATTTTCATAGGAGATAGACAGAGATGGTGCCAACTACTCTCAGCAACTGGCAGAAACAGAGCTTGCTGAAAACCAGCTTGTTGCAGCTCAGATTTGTTAGATAGATGGCATTCAGGAAAAGTATATCAGACACAGAATGCTGCAACAAACTATTTCCTGGAATGGTTTTATATTAGACTTAAATTTCTGTGGGATCACAGATCTGTTTGGGGTCAGCTTTTCCAGGGAAAAGCACAACTCTGCTGATCATACATGTTTTCTCTTATGGAAGATGTACTTAGGGTAAATGTGAGCTGTAATCACAGGAGTCCCAAGATGTCTACAGGAGAAGAAAAAGTGCTAAGGCCAGCACCCCAGTGATATCACTTCACAGTGAGTACCAGGATGGCAGCTGAGTGAAGGCAAGTAAGAGCCAGGAGACCCTAATGTTAATAAAGGAGTAAGACTAAATGGAAACCATTAGTCTAATAATCAACATAGCAGCATAGATGCTAGAAAGCAAACAAAAGAGATAAGGAAGGGAACATTTTTAGGTGTTAAAAGAAGAAATATTTTTTAAATAAATGTGAGAGGACAGGTAAGGTTGTAAAATATGTTCTTTCTACAGGATAAAGTCAGGAGCATTAGAAGTGTAAAGAGGCATGAATTTAAGTAAGAGAGCTATTTATTATAAAAACTAATAATGCATGCAGCTGAAATTCAATGATATTTCTTTACAGCAACCCCACCAAATAGTGTTAGAATTACATAGAACTCTATGAACTTTTTGGTGTAATTTCCTTCTGTTTCCCAGAAACAATAAAATAACGTACAGGAGTCCTTTTGCTTTTCTCAGCGCAGTGACATTTTACAAAAGGTAAAGTAATGCCGCACCTACTGGCTTCCCTTGTCTATTTACAAGAGGAAATGTCATCAAGCATTCAAAATGTCACCACCTACTGGGGTGATGTCATGGAAATATCCCTTCCCCTTCAGATGCTGGTGTTTGGAGCAATAAACCATAATCTGCTTAAGGAGATGACGGTTTGGTAGGAAAATGGGACTGAGCTTAATACCTAGAAAATGAATTGTGGAGCAGATACATTTGCCAAGACTGAAGACATTTTCCAAGGAGCTCAGACAAATGCTCACTACCGTTGTCTGCCTCTTAAGCCAATTACTGCTGCAGTGCAGACAAAGAGGTGCTGTGTCTGCTACTTAGCCATCTTGTTACAGTCCTTTAAAAGTGTCATGTACACAGAGAAGCATATTTGTAATCTTTATACTAAGTACACTTCACCTTAATTGCATCACCTCATGAAATTATATAAACAAGACTTTTGTATTTGTGCTAGAGATTTTCTTGAGCTGTAGAAATAAGCGTTGTTTCTAAATTTCACAGGATACAGTTAGTGGATTTAGGACACACACTTTTGGTGTATTTATTATTTATGCAAAATAGACAATTCTGAAATTTCTTTCTGTCATTAAATTCTACTAGATTCATATCCTGCTGTTTATTTCTCATTTGTACCCAGACTTTTTTTCTGATTCTTAATAAAACATAAGCCTTAAAAATTAAATCGTTTTCAGAAATAAATTATTTGATATGCATTTTCTACTTAATTTCTTCATTATCAAATATGGCAATAAATATATGACAACAAAAATTTCTTTTAAATAGGATAACCTTATGTCCCTTTTCCATTTCAGCCTGTTTTATCCAAGAGACATACACTGGTTCTTGTAGCCTAAGGACTTGCAGTCATAGGCATAAATCTCAAAGTGAATCCTAAATTGAATCTACATTGTGATATTAAAAAAATCCACTTTTGTTTTGTCGTCTGTTAGGGGTTTTTTTAACAATTCTTCAATTCTCAATTAAATTGCAGCAAAACCCTAAATAAATATATGTAGCACAACAATGCTTCTCCTAATCACTCATAACCTGCTGTTGCTGACCTCAGCAACATCTTTATGGAGTCAGCCCCAGAGTCCTTTTGAGTACTGAGGAGAAGTTGTGTAAAACCTTATGATAGATGCCAGTTTGAGATCTCTAGCCCCTAAAATCAAGTATGCATTGAGTTTCTTAGTCCTACCACCAAGCTAACAGTTTGGGGTATATTTATGAAAATTCTCTGGTGAAAACACTGGTTTCCATTAGCTTGAAAAAGAAAAAGGCGATCATAAAGGACGAATAATTTTTACTCACATTTAACACAAGCATCTGAGCACTCACCCAAGGTCATTCAGTAAGTCAATGGCAGGACTGAATGTAAGTTTTCCTCCATCTTCTCTGCTTCCACCGTCAGAGAGAGTTTTCAGCTTTCTCACATTTTTATAGAACTTTCCAGGCTGGCAAGATTCACAGGGGTTCCGATGAGTTGAGAGCCAGTGCACAGCTTATCTGAATCTCCTAAGTTTCTGAAGATTTCCTATCACAAGATCACACATTTATTTTTAGTAGCTGTATAACTTCTAATGCGAGCACAACCCCCCAGTCAAACTAAGTTTATAAAATTATCAGATAAATCTAAGATTCTCAGACCTCCAAATGATTCCATTAGTGTCAATGAGTAGGATGCATTTTGTGGAGGTATAGTTACACACAATTTGAAATTCATCTGAATATTCCAAAATTAAATGAAAGAGCTCTTCTCTGGAGATTAGCTGTGAAGCCATATTCTTCTTACTTGGTTCAGCTAAATCTTTAACAATTTTTTTTAAACATTTTTGCCTCTCGTGCTATATATAGGGCTCACTTATTAATGTCTCAGTTCAAATTACTGTGAGGATGCAAGACCCCTCATTCCAAAAATTCTTCCAATTTTATTAGCTGAAATAGAATTATATGAGATATTAAAATAGTAAGGTTGCACATACATAGTGTAAACATAAGAGGTTCACTCACAGACACTGGAAAAGGAAAAAGGAAAAAAAACAAAAAAACCAAAACGAATCCAAAAAAACCCCAAACCCAAACAAAACAAACAACAACAACAACAACAACAACCACACAAAACCACCCAACAACAACACACCCCACCCTGACATCAAAATAAAGACAAACCCCAATAGTCTCCAAATGTTATAACAGGATTTGGGATTCATTAGATCATTATAATACTCTTTTCAATTACTTCCATGCAAGTGAAATACTTTATATTACAGAAAATGACATCTGCATGCCTTACCTTCTTGCAATAATGAATGAAAAAAAAATACTAAAAATATTTACATTAAAGTCAACTTCTGGACCAGAAACAAATGGCCTAGAGATGTTGCACATGTGAAACACAGTTGTATTAGCCCACAGGTTAGCTTTCCATTAAAGAAGAACTAAAGGAAACTGGACAAAATATCTTTTCCAGTTTTCAAATATTTATTTCTTCATTTAGAAAATCTATGTTTATTACTCTTGAACTCAACTGGTCAGGAAAGAAGTGAAATGTTACCTCTTACAGACTTCTGGCTACAAACATTCAAATCCAAAAACCAAGACGTCCTCTGGAAGTTTCCAAATCATTTGATGCAAAACAAAGTCCTGTTGGCATTAGTAATTGAGGAAACCATTACAGATATATCTGTATTATGGTTCCCAGGAACAAACTGCTCTGTTTGTCACAATTTGGGTGAACCTCAGTTTCTCTAAGGAAAGATCCAAGCACACATCCCTCTGTCACACCATTTCCATATAGAGAGATGCTAAAAAACTTTTCATCTCCTCCAGCTTGAGCATTTAGCAGGCCAGGTAGACAGGGGGTAGCAGCAGGCCTGCAGATCTGTCCTGAAATACAGCCCTAATCCAAAAGAATTGAGAATACATCACTAAAAATTCATAGTATTAAACAAATATTTATCTTTCAGCTACCTTATTTTCTCCTGGACAATCACTTTTACATTTGCTTGTAATCTGATGTTATTGAATGAACATGTGACAAGAAAGACACTTAGCTTTCCATTGCAGCTGTTGAGAGAAAGGGGCCCGATGGAAGCCAGTGAGCCATAACCCATCCTCAATGACTCTCTGGTAGGACACAGCAGCCCATGGGCCGAGGGAAGAATGATATCTTGGAAGTTCTGCCTCATAAGTTGGACCTGTTTAGAATACACAGCTGGGCACAGAGATGGTTTAAGTCCCCTGAACTGACACTCTCTTCGGGTGGACAGGTCTCCCTTGAGCAATTAGTTAGACGAAGTATTTGGCAGCACTTCATGGTTTCCTAGGCAGAGTGCTCTGCTTTGGGCTCTTTCCTGAACGACAAACTCCAAAGAGGATGTTCAATTTTTCAGCCACCTGAACATTGACTTTAAAGAGCTCTTTCTGACATCCTGCTTTTGGCTTTGCTTGCTCCCCTGGTGCTACTTTATCATGCCCACTAGGCTGTACACAAAGCACCTGAAGGATGGCTGTGAAGGTACAAAACAAACAAATATCCTTCACATCCGGGCACATCCTGCCTGCTGCAGCACAGCATGGCTCAGGGGAGGTTTTAAAAACACTGAAAGAGAAACTGCATTTTATTTCTATGCTCTTGTTTTCCCTTTTTAGGACTGTAGGAGAACAATGCACATATACCCAGGTTCTCCAGCCCTGTGATACAAAATTCTGCAAGTGTGAACAAAGCAAAAGCTAGTAGATTATCAAGATCATCCAAACAGAGGAATCTAGGAAATAAATTAACTATCCAGGCACAGATTTAAAAAAAAAAAAAAAAAAAAAAATGCTGCTCTTTAGCACCTCCCAATTAATAATGTTAAAACTCATTACAAATAGTAATAAGCCATGCCTCATGATGGAGAGTAATATTAATAGCATCTTTCTGGCCAGCAGTCTGATTTTCATGATGTGCCTATTCATTCATTCCTATATTTTATGAGTATAATTACAACAACTGTGTGTTTCTGTTGGCTTGTTATGTGCATAAGTAGCTATTTGCATCTGCAAATATCTCATTTACGTGTATGGTCACTGTTATGGCTATGTGCATAATTTAGATATGCAATTGCAAATATCATAATGCTCACATATTTGTAAGAAAAAAGTATCCATGAGCTAAGCCATACATCCTGCAATGTCAACTTCATGGCAGAAATGTGAACGCAGAACAAATTGTCACACTCCCAAGCCTACAATTTAATCACAGAGCCTCACACAGTAGAAGAAGAATGAGAGACATAAGAAAGCTGAAGGAAACAGCCCAGTAAGGATAATGGTGATCCACCTCAGTCTCCCTTTTTGAATTTGTTAAATTGTAAAGGCTAAGGGATGAGCCCTGGTGTTTCATGGAATAGATCACCCTGACTGATGTGTTGTGAAATAATCCTGTGGGTGTAATAAAGCAGCAGAGATTCAGCACCAATCTTTGCAAAGATTGATCAACATGCTTCTTTTTTCTTCTGTTCTCTAATTCGTAATCTATTAAATTGGAGAATTTTAAGTTGTTGGACATTTCCCAAAAAACTTCCGTTACCTGGCTTCTGAGATTTGTAATCCAGTCTTCTAGGAACATTACAATAAACCACAAAATGGTTCTAAATGATATTTTTTTGTTAAAGAAAGAAGAAATTATTTCACTGAGCTATCCAAAGTAACAATTCTTGTTGAACCATAACATAGAATGCATGACTATAGGTCAAAAGGAAACAAAGTGAAAAAAAAAAAAAAAAAAGCAGGAACTTTTCTGGAAAAACTATATTGTGTTTCCTGAAAAGGACTACCAACCTCTGAACTCATACTAAATGTAATTCACAACATCGCAACACACACACACACAAAAAGATGAATAGCAAATAAGTAGTGGAAAATACAAAAATTCTGTTTTCTCTAGGGCACCAGAAGGCACATGAGAGCAGAAGGGCAACAGAAGCCACAATCTTTGGAGAAGACCTATGTCAGGAGCTATAAAAATCCCAGATTCTGCTCTCAGTTCAAAAAAAAAAGATTTTCTTCCTGTGTGACTCTGACAAGACACAACAAAATTGAAATTAAAGCTTGGCATCAAGAGCAGGACTAGATGGTCAGAGCTGAAGTCCAAATTTGTGAGCCAATACCTTCCTCCTTAATAAACTTATTTCAATATGTACGTTTTGAAACTGAGCAGCTACCTCTTAATTTTGTTCAACATTCATAACTATTGTCTTATTCATCAAGAATGTGACAAGCTAGTTTAATATAGAGCATATAATCACATCCATCACAATTTCAGCATCTTCACATGTAATTAACCTATGCTTTCTTGAAACAAAGTCCCTCAAACATCCTCAAGAAGTAGATGTTTAAGTTTTCTAAAAAAAGAGCAGCAGATGTGACACCCGTACATAAATATCCCCCCAAGACCACCTCTAACCTATTTTTGTCCAGTTTGGAGATACCACAAGTAAGGGTCTACTTGGACTAAAAACAGAGGTTCTCCTCCCTTGAGTGCAATATTCCTGGTGGATAAGGAGAAGAACAAAAAGTGACGTAACTACATGTAACGCGGCGTTATTCAGATAGAAAGGAAAATTCTGAATTTCTGCTTTTTTCCTCTGCAAATTAGCTTTATCTTTTATATTCAAAAAAATTAAAAAAGAGAGAGAGGGAAAAAAAAAATCCAAAGAACAGGGAGCAGAATTTAAAACTGATTTCACCTCTCTGATGGTGGAATAAAGTGGCAGTTTACTGGTCCAAGGCCTTTGTCTTTTGTTACACCAGGCAAGTTACAGAATTTAGCCTGTGAACTGCTTTGCTGTCACTGGTGGTTATGATTACCCACGAGACCTGGATAATTTTTAACACCTAGAACAGGCTGCAGGTATTTCAGCACCTGTACATCCAAAGAGTGTATGTGCATCTAATGTCCTTTTACCCCCCACCCAGGGTAATCTTGCCTACTTTTTCCTATTGCTGTCACTTGTTGTGAACTGGTGGGACCTGGCAGCTGTATTTTGCTTGAAATAAATTCCAGCTGCCAAATTTCTATTCCAGTTTAAATTTTGATTTCATTGAAAAATTTTATTTCATTTCTTGCCAACAAGAATCTGCTTATTCCCCTCTTCCACATTTTATCTCTCCGTGAAGAATCCTTTCTAACAGCAGATAGGGTTACTAAAGCTGACTTTTGCCCACAGACATTCCGTACCTTGCCTGTATCAAACAAATCAGACACCTTTTTGCCTGAGTGTATGAGTAAGTAGGTAACTCTAGTTGAAAATATTCATTAAATGGTTTAATTATTTTTCATATTACTTTAAAGTCATTAACATATTGGGTCAAATTAGGATCTCAATAACAGAGAAGCAAATCTGAGGTAAGTACATGAGCACAGAATATGATAAAAATCTGGTGCAAAATAATTAGAACCTTTCAGATGCTCTTGGTGGAACTTAGCTAGTGGAATTATATAAATTAGTAAAGACCACCAAGATGTACGATGTCATAAAATTCAGAGATACACAGATACTGAAAATGAAATCTCCATTTGCATTGTTCACGGGATACATATCAAGTAAAGCAAACAAATAAAGCCCTGAGGTCCTGGTAATCAGTGTTAGAGCTACTTACTATTTTCACCCTTTTGGTGGGAACACAACTAATCCGCTTGATAAACTGAGCATCAGTGACCTACGTTAAAAATTCATTGAAATCTCACTGAGTAAATGACAACTATTAACCTTAAATTATGTAGGCATATAATTATCCAGATTGGATTATCTGCATACCTATTACAGGGGCACAGTCTCTCCCAGCAGCCCCTCCCCCATACACATATTAGCAAGCTCTTATTCTAAACCTATTTACACAGACAAAAAATTAAACTTTTCACTGTTGAGAAAAAAAAAATCAATATGTAACGAGATAAGAAACATCAGAGTTAGAATTGCACATAAACATATTCCCATCTCTACTAACACACGCATATGGATTTCAGTTTTGGGCTTCACTCACATTCTTCTACAGGAACCCTCTCCTTCAGCACAGAGAGTAGATGGTGCACACCCAGAGAAGCCCTTCCATTTTTTTTTTTAATCCAACATGATTTTTTATATCCTGAACTACTACAGAAATAAAGATGGTAAATTTCTTCTTCAGTAACATTTGACTGCTTCATCAACATTAACATGTGCTGTCCTTCCAACAACATTTACGAATGATATGGGGCAACTCGAGTCCTGTAGGAAGTCCATATAACTGGAAAAAAAGTGCTCAAAAGATGGTCAAAGCAAAAGTTGAGAGGCATGAAATACAGAAATAGGTAATTCAATCCTTTAAAAGTATCAGCACAATGCCTCAGTTTCAGAGGAACAGGGTTATGCATCATACACTCGCCCAGACTCCAGAGACTTCAACAGTTGGATAATTTACTCATTGTCTTGGGGAGCTTGGAGAAGAAGTCACCACCTCCAGAAGATTTCATACCTACCCTGGCGTGACATGAAAGGGTCTTTTTGGTGACAGCCTGCCTGGCACAAAGCCAGGCTTCGGGATCTGGGCTGGACCTGGCATTGGAGAGCTCAGGAGCTTGCTGAAGTCGCTTTGGGAATGATACCTACCAACACAGACACCAGCTGTAAATACTGCAACCATTTGAAAAGGAAGGAGCTACTGGGCAAAAATATTAAAGTAAAAATGCTGATATTAATTATGTGTGCCCAAAATAAATGAAATAGGATAATTTCTTGCAGCATGTGTTATCATTTTATCTCCAGAGGTCATAAACTCAGTTCTCTTGGACACCAACCGCACTAGTGAAGACTCAGCCATCCTCCACACAGGTATCAGGCTTCCAAAGCAGGGAAAAGTCCTTTGTATCTATGTCTGGTTCAGCATTTCCCGAGGAATCTATGACAGATGAAAAGATAGACTAATTTACCCAGCTTTCCTCGACAATGCAGAAACAACAAAATAATTCAACTTTTTCAGGTAAATACAGTTCAGTGTTAACAGAAATGACTGCTGTTTCTTACTAAGGTTAAAAATCCCTCCTTTTCAGGTCAACCCTTTTTTTTCCCCCTACCTCTTCAGCTTGTTTCATGCCCAAAATAAAAATAAGCTGATTTAACTCATAAAAATACACTCACATATTTGTAAAGGTTGTCTTTTTCAGCCTTTAAAATGATTTAAAACAAATAGTCAAACAACAAGCATTCCAAAAAGTCAGTCACTTGGATGTTTGAAAAGACATTTTTCTTTTTTACCTTGTAATCACCCTAAAACTGTTTAAAAGTGACCTTGAGTACTTTCATAACCTGCAAACTGTATTTTTGCAAGGTAAAATTTCCCAACTCGTTGATTTGACTGAGTGACCTATGCATTTTTTCAGCATGTAGCTTTCCAGCCAAAGTGATTTAACTTATAAATGACTTAAACAAAGACTTACTATGAAAATAGTAACAACTAGTGATCAATACCGGTCTTTATTTCTGTCGGGCCAAAGCTCCACTGTATTTCTTGTTGTATTATTGGTTAAGTGCTTTCTTCCCCAGTTCAAATAAGAACCATGCACCACCAGAATTTCAGTAAACATCAACTTTAGGCCAATATTATGTTTAAAAGACAATGTGACATTTCACTTGCATAGAAGAAATTTTATGGTTTATGATTAGCAGTGCAAATTCATCAGTGTGGTTTTTCACCACGGAGATATTGCTGATCCTGGTGGTTTTCTTTTTTTCCCATTTCTTAAAGGAAAAAAAAAAAAAGAATTGCACAGAATGCTCACAATATTGCATCAGTCAATGCCACTGTTTTCTCCTCAGACACACAAAGGATAGGGGGAAAAAAAAAAAAAAAGCCAAACAAATTTACCCTTATTTTGGTTCTACACTGCACCTTTTATTCATTTTTACGTAAATCAATATCCAAAACCAATATTTCATCTTTCTGGAGTAATGCCATCATGAATCTACAAGAGAAATGCATTTTTGGTTGTGGGGGGGGGGGGGGGGGGAAAGGTAGCAAAAGCTCTAAAGAGCTCTGTGCTTTATGAAAACACCTGCCCTTCAAACCTACTACAGATCAAGGATGTATTAAAAGTTCTGAGGATAGAAAGCAATAGTGTCCTAAGAAAAGATACTGTTGGACTTGAATTTTGCCAGAAGTAATTTTGGTGGTGGTGACCATCTTTCCCCAATCTAATGGTAGAATATATTTCTCACTTGTTGAAGTAAAAGCTTAATGTAAGGATTATTAGCTTTTAAAAATTGTATTTTTATAGAACTTTGTAATGAATGGGTTACATTTCATTTTGAATCCAAAAGAAAAGAAAAAAATGGAGGGAGAAAACACTGGCATTTTCAGTCAAATAAAAGCTTGCTACAAAAGTTGAATTTAATTTATCAAGAAAACAATCTCTTTACTTCCTTCAGCAAATGTGTTTGCCAATTTACATGAAAACTCTGAGCATAGTGGTCTCTCTAATTAAATATAAATTCTTTATATTTATTCCTCAAATTTAGAGTATGTTAAGTTATGGTTGGAAATGACAAGATCTGTTACTTTTGGGAAATGGCTTGAGTTAGGAGGAAGAAACAGACTACAAAATGAGGCTTTATATAGAAATCTTTCATCCCTAAGGTATCTCAAATTGCTTTCAGAGAAAAAAACATTGCTACATCAATCACATAAACCCAGAGAACCTTTCAGAGATAGCAACATGAAGTCAACAACTGTTCACAACTCAGTTCAAAGTGCAGAAAGGTTTATAGAGGTTGCTATAACCCAGAGCTGGTACAGTATAAAAAAAGTATAATTTCAAACTGCTTGGACACGTTAGCGCTGGAGTGCTTATGTTTGTAACTCTGAATTGAACTATCAGCTTAAATTTCAGTTTTGGGGGGATGGTTTCTGTATGTTTTCTTCTTTTTCCTAGAATATTTCTTTCCAAGGCAGTTCCATCACCCATGGCCTTCAACATGACCAGTGTGATCAAGGTTTATCAACATGATACACTGGCCACATAAGAACAGATTCCTGGGTCTCACATTAATGCTTTTTGTTTTCATCTTATTTACACACTGGGAATACATTGCAAGAAAAAAATTTAGATGAAGTGTCCTTTTCAAGAAGGAAAAGTACTGTTTGCATACTGTAATGTTAGTCACGGTACGATACATACATTAAGGAAAATGCCCTGTAATCCCATGAACGCTATTTTTACTTTCTATTAGCAGTTTTGCCCAAATAAGTGACAGATATATAAGCAAGTAAATGCATCTGAAAATTCCAAGTGTTCTGAAAATATGTTTTGATAACCTCAAAAGAAATAAACACCTTAAGCAGAAAGACCCCTTTAAGATGACGAGCATGGATTTGTCAATGACACTGCTCAGAGTTAACACTTTACATATTTATTTTACATATATATGGGGATGATGACTCATCTCTCAGTAGCAAAGCAAGGAGGGAATCAGGGTATTTGTTCCATTGATCCCTCACTTGCTTTTGGGGAGAGAGGGGGGAAACAGCTCCAGCAAGAAGGAGCTTTCTTGGAAAAAAGTTGAGCTAGGTGAAAAATCCGATCAAGAAAGCACTTAGGTAAGTGTTAGTTACATGTTAGTTTCAGGTCTAAACCTGAAAATCTGGGTCCCCTAATGCTGTCAGCACTGCGTAGAAACCCTGCTCGTTTCTTGTCTCTTTGTGTCTACCAGTGAAATGATAAAGACCATAAAAGTCAATATACAGTAAGGACTTCAAGACCTAAAGAGATAATATTGGCAAGATAGTCAAGAATATGTTCCAATAAAGTCCAAAAAACATTACATTAAAGTCAAGGAAATATTTCCCATTTTTTAGTCCAAGTGAAGAAAAAAAAACCCAACAACTGTTGAAATTGTCCTCAGCTTAAGCCCTGTTTCCCAAAATGCCAGGAGATACCATTACTACTGACAAGGTAGGCATAGACCCAACCTCTTGAAAAATTAATTTTCTAACTAGGAATTACATTTTTGGGGGGGGGATATGTACAAAGGGCATGAAACTTGTGTTACTTGCTCTGAAGAGGCAAATGACACTAAAATTTTGTAAAAATTGTGTTAAAATTGTATTTTTTTCCAAATGTGGGAAAACTTAATTACAACATTTTAAATTTTGATCCAAGTTAATTGACGTACTTATGAAAGTCTCAATTTTTGTTCCAAATAGCAAGCAGGGCAGCTTATGAACCTGCAAATGTGTGCACATGCATTATAACTGTAACATGGAATTAACTGCAAAGAAACAGAGGAGAGCTAGCTGGCATACACACAATTGCACCTTAACACCTCACATGGAGATACACAACCTGGTAATATACTGCTGCTCTATAAAAATCAGTTTGTTTCTCTTCCACTAAGAATCATACAAATTAATCTGATTTCTGTTAACTTCCAAAATATATGATGGATAGGTTACCTTTGTTTTCTGTAATGGTTTCAATTTAATAATAACCGGGCGGAAACACCAATTAATGTAGGGGTTTTAGCGTTAATATTTTTGTGGGCAGGAGAGATCAGGAGAAAAATAAACAAAGCAGGCTTAAGCTTAAAAATGAACAAACATAGTTTTATTAACATATATTAAAAGACTGAGGGAAAAAAAAAAAAAGTTGAGAAACAAGAAAAACTTAAACCAAAACAGAATACCTTAAAAACACGCTTCTTTCCTCTTACAAACTAATAACTTTCTTATTGAACAACATAGAAAGACACAACTTAGGATTTTCAGTCAGTGTCACTACTTAGACATAACTACACATTATTTTAGGAGAAGAGTCCTTCTAAGATCTTTTATGAAGATGTTTGCTACAAGACAAAATGGTCCAGTCTTTTTAATGTCACACACATCTGCTGCCGCCCGGAGTTTTTGCAGACTGTGATGTTCTATCTGCAGAGCTTCTCAGTGTATCTGGGGTATTATTTAAGAATACTTCTTCTGATCTAAAATTATCTTTGTGTCAAAAGGCTGAGACCTCCTTTTTGACCCAGGAGCGGGGGTTTCAAAGTTCCCAAATAAACCTCTATTACATCAGTCCTTAATTTTACCCAAATAATTCTAATTCTAATTCTACCCAAATAATACTAAGATGCTTCAAAGAACAGTTAATTTCTTTATAATTTACCTTAGAAAAGTCCGGTTAAAAATGTCCACTTCTTCAATCCTATTCCAGTATTACTAGTTCTTTCACTTCTCATCTAACTGACTTCATGCAGCATCTGTTCCATGTACCTTCTGGGTTTTTTTTCTTCTTTCTCTCAAGAAAGAATGGTGCTTTAAAAGTTCTGTGTTGCTAAGAAAGGGTTAAATTTGCTCGGGCTTGCAAAGGCCATGTGCACGCACCGAGCTGCAGGGCTAAAGAAAAAGAAAATGCAAGGCCGTGCTGGTAGAAGAAATTAGCAAAAGTCTTTTTCCCACCCCTCGGTCTCATCCAGGGCGCTCCAGCTCGGAGCTATCACTGAGCTGCAAAAAGGCTTCACCCGGGCTGCTCTCATGCGAGCAGCAGCCCTCAGAGGGCTCGGCCGGGCCCGGCCCAGCCGCCCAGAGGCAGAAGGGCCTGACCTGGGCCTCCCCCGCTCTCCATGCGGGCAGCAGCTCTCAGAGGCCTGGCCGGGCCCGGCCCAGCCGGCAATAGAAAGGCCAACCTGGGCTCCCCCCGCTCTCCATGCAGGGAGCAGCTTCTGAAAGCCCGGCCGGGCCCGGCCCAACCTGGGCTCCCCCGGCTCTCCATGCGGGCAGCAGCTTCTGAAAGCCCGGCCGGGCCTGGCCCGTCCGCCCAGAGGGGCAGCAGAGCCCGACCCGGGCCCGGCCCGACTACAATGTTACCCCATGGCAGATCACCGAAGCAAGAGAGTGTGCAGTCAGCAGCAGGTTAGTTTTAAATGTTCCTTCCAAAGTCGCATTGACAGTTCTCATTGGTCAACTTAGCTGCCAATATCCCAGCCTGCTTTTGATAGGTACTTGTCCTCCCCCCCCAACCCACGCTACGGTTAGGGCAGGGAAAAACATTTTACATTTCTCTAGATCTAGAAAACAAAATTGCGCCAACCCATGATATTTTCTTAACTGTTTCTACCTTCCATTGAATTTTTAATTTTGTTATAGATACATATGCAATTTCATTTCTTTTTTTCATTTCATTACCCTTATAATACCTGTTCCTCTTTTCTCACGGAAAGGGTTAAGCTTGTTGCTCTTACCTAAGACCACAGTGTACAGTGTTTACAAAAGCCACGTTCTATTCTCAAACTAAGGCTGAGAAAATTACTTCTATTCAATGCTTCTGCTTTAAAAAGGATAATGATTTCATCTGGTTAGAGCTGTCTGTACCTACTTAGTTTATTGCAGGGAAGAAATTGCCTGTTCGCTCATGATAAGATAATTTGTCGCCTTGGAAATTAAATTATCCATTCCAGTTTACCTTGAGGAGGAATACTATATAATACCTATTTGTTCCATTACACCCTTTAAATCAGAAATACGCTTTACTCTACAAATGTGTTCCATGTAATCAGAGACATTAAGACAAGTTAAAATAGCCCCTGACTGCAACTTAATTAGCCTCCAAAATCATCAATTGTGTAAGACTTGAATCCAGTGGAACTAAAAGGATATTGAATAAATAATTTCTTTTAAAGAACAAAACTAAGCCTGCAGTACATTTTAAAGACAGCTTTTTTTATATTTTTTTCCATTCTAACAGTCACAGAAAGTCATATAGGGTACACACCCTCACTCCACCAAACCAGAACAACATTTCCAGGTATCATTACAAGATGGAAAAAACAGGATTAAACCTAATTTTTCACCCAATATTTTAAATTATATAAGGGATTAAGGATTTAAAGTATGTGGCTAATGTGGGGTTTTTCCTGCTTCTGCCAGGCTATCATCCTTAAATACATAAATATTGTCTGTTTTTCAGAGACACTGGTTTGTAAAATTACCATTTCTCAACCAATTTTGAAGTCCAAGCTGAATGAAAGGGTTTTAATATTTAAAACCTGCCATCTCAAACCCACGGTAATTAGGAATGGCCATAGTTCTAGGCCAGGGAGAGCACAACAGAAATGCTGGGTAGGGCATGGTAGGACTCAGCTCTCAAGGCACTATATGACAATAGGCTCTGAAAACAGCTTCTGAATCCTCTATAAAGCTCATCTACGGAACTGCATAATCCAAGCGGTTCATTAACTTCTTACAGATGGAAATTTGGGAAAAAAAAAAAAAAGAAAAAAGGCTAAGAAAATTAGATTTTTCCATAGCATATTTTTTCCAGCCTTTGAGTAGTGATGAAGAGAAGCTGGTCTTGTGATGGTGATAATGGATTACGAGACAAAGCCTTGCGCTGTTGGCTCTGACACAGGCTCTGCGCGTGACCTTCAATGAATCGTATAATCCCCGTGTTCCTGCTTCTCCTCTCATGAAACAAAATCATTTTTACCTACAGTGAGAAAACTGTTCAGGGGATTAATTAGATATTTATTGGATGCTTTAGACAAGAAATATATGTAACCGTCCGCTTTATTTGAGGCTAAAAGATATTTATTTTAAATTGAGTTCTAGAGATAGGAGTTTTCCAGTAGAGCTTTTTTTTTTTCTTCTCCCCAAAATACTGGTTTGACCCAAATGATTCTTTTTATGGCAGCAAAGTGGCTGAAGAAGTTTACATAAGGGAGATTTTCAGGTTCTAGGGGAGATTTCTGGAACAACTGGGAAATGTGACTTGGTTTTCCCACTGACAGAGATGCTTACTAATCTCATGATGCAGCTAACAAAAAATATATAATGGCCTTTACCAAGACACTAACACTGAAATACCATGACCTTCCCTCACCTTATTTGTAATCTTGCTATCTCAGTCTCCTTTGCACTAACAACTGCTGCAACAAATATATTTTTCAATTATATTTTTCCTGTCATCTTACCTTGCTAGTATGTACAGCATTTTGGAAAAATTGAAAAGAATTCGCAAATTTCAGTGGTGGAAAACAACAGATATACATGGAATGGGGGCTGGAAATAGGATTTTAAGTAATGAGGAAAGAAAATTCCCCTCCATTTCTAGATCCATTTATTAGTAAATTAATTATATTATTTACTAAGTAGAGAAACATTTACTGAGAGAAAATTCTGCATGTGAATAAAACATGATTATATATTAGTAATTAAAATGGCAAAGTGTCTCCATTAAGCTTCAAAAGAGCACTTAAGCAAGCAGGATGCAAGCAACAAAATTGCAAGAAATCTGAATTATTCCAACATCAAACAAATTGAATTCATTTAGTTCTAGATGGAGTAGTGTGCGTTCTCAGTAAACAAGGAGAATAAATTATTTGATTGAAAATCAGGAAAAAAGTGAAAAAAAATCTTCTTTTGACATAGAAACTGTTGGCCTGATATATTTTGTACTTACTAGATATTGCATACCAGTGAGAAATAATGGCCTATCTAGGACTTTCTCCCAATTTTCACTGGTTCATTAATAAAGGTGGATGTTAGAGTCTTATAAAAATAGCCACTTTTTTTTTCCCCGTGTATATTAGCACAATTGTTTTCAGCAACATTCTTTTAAATAATGTAGACTCTATAGGCAATATTAATGAACCCTTTGCTCAGCTGCATTTTTCATTGTAAACTGGGAAATGCTGCTTTCCCTTTCCTTTTCTGCTAATCCTTCAATATTGGTATCATTGCCACCACAACCACAGTAAAAAAAAAAAAAAAATTAGAACTTTAGGTTAAGTTTGTTTGGGGGTTTTTTTGGGTGTTTTTTTTGGGAGGGTAATTGTAATTCCAGGAAGAGATGCACAGACACAATACAGTTGAATTTCAGTTGGAAGCAGTTGCTTTAGCTGTCTGTACTGTTCGGATGTAATGGCTTGAAGTTCGTTATTTTTTGTTCGGAAGCCACCCTGCTGTTCTAACCAAAGAAAATGCAGGTCAGAACCAAGATATTTAATTAGTTGAGAAGGTAGGTAATGCTTAAGCATGCTGCCAGTAATTTTCTCACTATTTAAAAATTTCCATCAGGGATAGATTGACAATAGAATTTCAAAACATGCAGAAAGTGATAAGTCATGAAAAATGGCTGTGAGGAGTTAATTTTAGTAAAGGGGAAGGCTAGAAAATAATAGATTATAAATTATTAACATAAGAATATATCTTTGTTATGTCTAAACAGCACTCAAATTTGTACCATGAATTGAATAGAAACAAAGTAAACCAATAGACTTCAGGGTTTAAAAAAGGCCACTGATGAGATCTGAAATGACAGAAGCACATAAAGGAGCTCACTTGCATGTGCAATTTTTATTTTCCTGCGTGGCTCAGAGCTTGAACCAGGGTTTGTGTTCGTCATTCTATCAAAACTCCACTTGTGTACATAGTGCAGCCTCTAAATTTTGCATGATTGCTAGCAGAATAAAAAGTTGTAATGTTCACGCTACTTTCAACAATAACATAAAATATAAATAACTCTCAGGTGATTTTTTTTTTTTTTTTTTAATTTCCAATACCCCTCTTTCAATACATTGCACAAGTAGTTATATTCAGATGTTATTTTTAATATACTGCTCTTACGCTCAAGTATTTCTAATCTTAATAACTTTCAGGGGCCCATCTGGAGCAAAGGACAGAACACATCATCTTTTGGGGAATTCTAGGAGGAAATATCTTCAAGAAGGGCTCTGATAATCAGAAATCAGGTTTCTGAGGTGTTGTAAAGTCACAAATTTAACAATTTGGCTCCCAAAGAGACAGAAGCTTATGAATTGAATTATACTCATTACCGAACACACCTAGAAACTTCAGACCAGTGGCCTCATGTCAAAGTAAGCACCAGTGACTGCTGTCACTGGTTTTAGTGACACCCTAAAGAAAACCAACTTTTATGGTGAAAAAGGGAGCTCTCCCATGAATTAAAGTATTTTGCAGTAAACTGAGTTGTGTTTTAATTACGAAAAAAAATTAGTATCAATGATACACTAACTGGAATGCTAAACCAGCCTTTTCCTGTTATTAATGAAAATCAGTTAACTAGCAACAGCATTAATAAAATTTTCACCATTTATCTGCTAGGTTAAGAGTCTTCCTAATAGTTGGCTCAGTGACCAGTGCTATTAAAGGAAGAACCTTAATTTAAAACACTAATTACTCCTAAAATAGTGAAGATTACTTTGTAGGAATAGGGACTCAGGGCATAACGGCCTTGTCTATAAGAATCGAGACAGGATATAACTGCTTGCCTTTAAAACCAAGATCAAAGGCAGCTCTTGTTTAGTGAGGTGTTTGCTTCCACTGTTATCATGAGACCTCCAAAATAAAGCAGGGAATTTGAGAAAATAAACTTTGACTTAAAAGCCAGTCCTCTGGAAGAGAGGCTTCATGAAGATTAAGGGGTAAATCAGACATTGCTTCTAATCTTGTAAGGGAATAAAGTAATCAGGAGAGCACTAATGGAACATCTGGGTTATCAGATTCAGTAATTTTGATATTCTAATTATTTATTTGATAGATTGAACTACACAATTTTGATTCCTTTGTGGAATCTCTTTTTGAGTGAAGATATGTTGTTCTACAGATTCCTGCATAAGATTCTATTCTGCGACAAGAGAAATTAAATAGCTCTGAAAACCACAGGAGTTCCAGTCCTGAGTTGTTAAAATGTTATAAGTTCATCCATAATATATGTACAGCTATAGAGATATGTCTTCAGTAAGATAATGTTCATAGGAAGCTAAAATATAAATGCTACTGGTTTTCATACACCTGCTCTACATTTATTTTGGCCTTCAAATCACATCACGATCACCTAGATATCCCAAGTCGTAAAAATAATTGAATCCCTAGACTTGGAGAAAATTTTGTGTAGCTTGGAATAAACTGTAGCTTCTTAATGTAATAAGTATTTGTTGGGAAGTTTTTCTTGTTATAATTGGTTTTAAATAAAAAATATGCCTGGCAAATGTATCACTTCCTTATCCAATCAAAGTCTGAAACCTTCAAAGGTTTCAAAGTCTGAAACCTTCAAAGACACATGTGGTGTAAAACCAGAATAATCATACAGATGCCTTTCCATCAGGACATTGTGACAAGGATCAAAATATCACAACGTTAGGAGAGAATAAGGAACAATGCACTTGTTCATTGGGAAGGCATGAAAAACAAAACAGTAAAACCAAAACACATTCTAGCATACTGCTTTCCAGTTTTTGTTGATTGACCTCAGTTTTCTCATGCAGTTGATGCCCATCCCAACCATTTTATTGGGTATACACTCTTCTTATACCCAGCTCTGGTTTTGCTTCTACTAGATTAAAAATAAGTGTGTGTGTATATATATATAAAAATATATATATATAATTAGAAATATAGATATAGGTCTCTATATAGATTGATAAATGCAATGCTTATGCATTGGCTCAGGGAATACAAAATAATAAAATATATTTTTGAGCATTCTGGACAAGTAGTTCAGACAGCAGAACAATATTTTCCAACATTCCCTTTTGAATGCTTTACAAATGTTCTTAGGAGACACTAGACACCCTTCCTGACACCCTGTCTCCCCAAAAGTGGTCTCTGACACTCCAAGGTAAAATTAAGGAATCCTCACAGTGAACAGTTATAAGGTATGCTTCCTATAAAAAACAATATTCCCAGCTCCTATCATTACCTTTTGCCTGAAGCACAACAAGTCATATAATTTCTAGATCCCTGATTATTTTTAAAACCATAGAAACTCTGACCGTTGTTATAATCTATATAAATATCCATTTCCTTTCTCATCTGACTGAGCTCTTCACTCCAACAGTATAGTGTGGCAATGACTTTTGCTAGCTTATTTTTGGCTGAAAAAATAATTCCTTCTCTTGATTTTAGATTTGTTGTCTTTCAATTCTCTGATTACTGCCTTCCTCTGATATTATGTCAGAAGTTAAGTAGGAAGCCTGCACTAGCTTCTCTCTAAATCCATTTTTACACAGTCTTCTTTACTTGGTTTTTTTTCACGTCTCATCTTGTTCATCTTTATTCTGAAATAAACTGCTGCTGTCTTTTCAATCTTACTTCATATGGTAGTTTTTCCACATCTCTAAGCATTCTTATTGCCTGTCTCTGAACCCCTCCTATTTTCCTTATAGTCTTTTTTGGAATAACATAAACAAAGCTGAAAGCTGTGTTCCAGAGGCAGCCTAGGTTGCAAATAGCATTATAATACCATCAATATCAATTTAATAAAAATCCTAACCCTAGATTTCTTTTCTTTGTTAACCATTACTGCTGACTGATGAGTGTTTGCAGGTGTTTGAGTTTCTGATTTGGCAGTCACATCTATAGTACATTTCTTTCCAGATGTGGCATAATAACATTCATGGAATACGTTTCCTAATACCTGCTGAACTCCCTGAATAGAATGGATATATTTTTCCCCCTTCATACTTTAGAGCCAGAGAACAACTGCACACACTGAACGTGGAACAACTGTGTTTGCCATTCTCTCTTGGAAGTCTGTGATGCCTCAGGCACTTTTCAAGCAATATCCTTTTATTTCAAATAAAGACAGCTGATGGATCTCCTGGAGTAAAGTCAGGTCTCCAGACAGCATCCAGACCCCTCTTTTGACAGTGGGCAGTAAAAAGTACTGGTATTGACCACCTTCACATGATATCTCTCAGCTGTCATCAACTTCTTTTTGTGCAGTAGCAATTCAGACTGAATACTGCAAATGTCAGGAAAATTGTGCCTGAAGCACAACCTCTCACCAGAGAGCTGTACATTGTCTTTAGATCTTAGCAGAGATCTTCAACTCATTTCTGTGTTCACAAGTTCTGATTATTCCTTAATAAACCAATCATGCTGCATTATTTTCCAGACTACAAATAAAAAGTTTTCACCATGGTCCTTTGCCTCGACACCTGAAGGCAACTTCTGCAACATCTTTGGGCACAATTTGTTATTAAGGGCAAACATCTAACTTGTAGGATCAGGTAAGATATTTACCTGACTCTCATAAGTAAAAATATTCAAGCCTTGTTACCTGTTGATGGCAGACTGCTTTAAAGCAGGCTTAATCATATAATCAAAGGGATTTAGGAAACACAACAGGGTCTGTTAGAGTTTATTTTACTACAGAAGTCCAGTAGTCATCTGAGATCATTAATTTTGGAAAAAAAAAACCAAAAAACCTTGCACCTATGTTGCCAGTCTGACACTAGATCCTCTCTAAACTTCTGGCTGTTGTATTATACCATTTCATACAGTTCTTTATTTGGAATTGCAGATTCCTTCACAGCAATTCTCTACAGACCCTGGTGCCTGCCTGAAGCACGTTAGAATCCTGCACAGGGATGGGGGATGCAGGTGACTAAAGGAGATTGCTTTGTGGAAGCCAATTATTCATTCTCTGAATTTCTACCATCTTTGACGCATGAAGGAAAAACCAACCCTGTTTGTAGGCTGACTTGTTAGAGCTGAAGCAGGGGTAAAAAGAGTCTGTGGCCAAGTAGGAATGACTAGATGAGAAATAGATTTGTCACTACAAGGGGGGGGGGGGGGGGGGGGGGGGGGGAAGAAAAAAGTTCCCGTAAAATTGAAATTATTGTACTGTTAGATGGAAAAAAAAAAATCTGTATTCCTCCACAATAAAAGGTGAGAGAAAGAGGGGTAACAACTATTTTCCTTCAACATTCTTTGGAGTCTGCACTTTTTAATGTGCAGACATAAAACCATACTTTAAAACCAACTTTGAAGTCCCTCTGGTTTATCTCATATTTGAAGACTCAAAGGTGCAAGTCCCTCTAAAGCCAGCCTTAGTAATCTCTTCCAGAGAGGAGAGACATCTGACTTGCACAGTTCACCAAATCATCCAAGTGACACAGTAAATGTCTAGAGATTGACACTTGTTTGATACCATTGAGGGGTGGCACAGTCCAGGCAGGGCAGTGGCAGTGAGTTGCCCAATAATTTTTTTTCTCCTATGACAGCCTTGTCTATATGCAGATACAAAGGCAATGATTCCTGTTTTATTTTCCTAAATGCAACATAACTTGAAAGGAAAGAATGTAATTGCAGCCTATCAGCTTTGTTGAATGGAAATCAGAAATCTAAATTATAATCTACATGTCATCTTTGCATTAGGAAGTTAACATTGCCCAAGCACTTCACACTGATTCCTGCCAACAGCTGGTACAATATTATTGTGGTGCTCCAGTATTTCAAACTAGATTTGAATGAAAAACAAAAAAACCTTCCACTTCTGTTTCACTTATGGCCTCCTTTCTAGCTAGAATATTTGCTTCAAGATTAAAAAAAATTATATGAAGTTGTTAGCTTGCATGGCTTTTTTTTATTATTATTATTATTTGGTAAGATTGTCAATTACACCAAGATCCAGTTTTTTTTCACCACTGACCATGGCAACTCTTTGACTTTATAACTGGAAAAAAGTTTAAATTTGGCTGTACTGCACATTTATAACTGTTTTGTATATTTTCTTTTTCCTTCCAGAAAGAGAAAATCTGTAAGTTAGAATTGCTATTTCTCATGATAGATGGTTTTTACATAAAGGCCCTCAAGAAAGCACAAAATTCTTTATCTCCTTTTATTAAGTACACCTGTGCTTCTGAATATTTATGGCTGTGTGGCTTGTCTATCAGAAGTTTGAGCCACCTGCCATGGACCAGACAGAAGGAAGTCCAACTTTTAGCCGTGAGCTTTAATTCTTTCACAAAGAGTTTTGTGATGTTCATCACATGATATTAGAAAAAAGCATCAAGCTCTCTCTTCCAAGAGAGTCACACACTCATTAAAATCACTTTTCAACGCAAGATTTCTTTTTCTCCCCCTCCTGCCTTTCACTTTTTCTCACTCCTGAGCAGGTGCCTTATTATCACCCAACTCTTTTCACTGTAAAGCATTTAACAAGAGAGCAACTGGTACTGACGTGTTGCTAAACCTGTAAAAGCTTTTGTATGATGCTTAATAGCAGAAGAAATTTATAAGTGCTATCAAGCACTCAAACCAAAGTTCTGTGTCAAGGTAAATGATAGGAGACAAAGAGGCACTTAGGTACTTCTCCACACCGTTGTATTTTGTGCACCTGACATTTTACATACTTTTTAACAAATCTAGAAAAACTTCTGGTAATTCAAATTTTCATTCAAATACGTGAAAATACATATTCCAAGTCACAAATAGACCTACGTATCAATTTCACATTCATTCTACTGCAGGTTTTGTAGACCTACAGGGTTTTTTTTTTCCCCCACTAAGCTTTTCTTCACATTTGGAGCATCTGATTATATTTTGTAGCATTAGAAAGTAAGAGACTGATTCATGAATGCCTTACACCATCTGTAGTCATTGTAGTTCTGCAAAAATGAATGCAGATCATAGATCTTGCTTTACAGTTTTAAAGGCTCATAAATTAGATTTTGAAAAATTACATTCATTTTAAAATACTAACATATTTTTATTTATTGATGTAAAGAAGTCAACATAGATCCAGCAAATCTTTGTAGGTCAGTAAGCACAGAAGCATTTAAAAGTAGTGGCAAAAGTCCTATTTGTCTCCAAACATATCAACAGATACAGCTTGCTATATGAAATCTCATAGCCTTCCCATAAAACAAAACCAAAATCTCACACAAGAAAATGGAACAAACTTTTGATAACAGTTTTGCAAAAATTCCAACTCTTAAAAATGGTTTTCTCCAGACATAAAACAATACATCCATATTGAATTAAATACCTTGCCTTGTTCTTACATCCTTGGTGTTTAGGATTCTTACCGAAACCTAGAGCAATAGTGCACAAGTGAGGATGCAGTCTAAATTATATCCTTTCTGCAGATCCACTGAAATCAGATGTATTGGCAGTTCTTCAGATAAACTTCAAAATATTTGTTTTATTGCTGAAGAGGTATTTCTTGTGGGAAAAGAGACAAGATGAATAATTTACCTGAGTGATGGGCAAGGGACAGGAACTGTTCCCTTAGTGATTAGCAGTCTCTTCCTGTCTAGGACAGAAAAATAATCTGCTGCGGTGGATTGCCAGCCTCAGGCTTGTCATGGTCCACACTGCACTCTCTGATTTAAATAGAATGCTCTAGAATAATGTGACAGCATCATAAAATACAGAACAGGTGACCAAGTTACTAATATGATGGGGTGTTATCTTTATGGGCTGGAATTTTCAAGCGCATCTCTTGAAGGCACCAGCCGTTTCACAGGGGATATGGCAACACAGAGGATGACGGAAGCATTAAACCAGTACTTAAAATTATCTCTGACTCCTCTAAGGGCCTTCAAAGAGACTGCCCTAGGGCTTCCAACTTGTTATAATAAAATTGCCTCACCTGTGCTCCAAGATCAGTTCAGTAAAATGTAGGTAGCAATAGAATTTACCTGCAATGCAGGTAGCCAAGTCATACAATCAACACAAATACACCACATGTGCGTGTCACTGAGCCATGAGATATCAGAAGTGCAAAAAAATCTATTATAATTTTAAATGCCCTGAAGACTCCACTATTGTTATCTCCCAAGATCTAAGGTCCTATTTTGTAGTAGACCATACAGAAGCCACATCCAATCAGAAACCAGTTCAGAATCTGGAAAGGCACTGGATGCTTATGTAACTACCTGCATCACATCTTATGCAGCTACAACATTTTTTTTTTAATTCATTTTAACAAAAAAATTCCTTTTCATATTTTTTTCCTAATGGGTCAATTCTTTATTAAATAGGAATTTTTTATCAAAGAACAACTGCAAGGCAGTAAAACAAAGGCAAACAACCTTTTAAGTTTGTGTCTGTAGCTTTCATAGTATTAGAGGGACCAATCTCTCTGCAGACAGTGTGCCCAGAGTAGACCCACACAATAAAGAAAAGTGTCAGAAGTAACAGCTGGCAAAGAGTAATCAGCCTTTCTTTTGTGTCATCCAACACCTAAAGGGGCTGTGAGAGAGCTGGAGGGGATTTTACACAGGCACGTAGAGATAGGGCATAGGGAAATGACTTTAAACTGAAAGAGGGAAGATTTAGATTAAATAAAAGGTAGAAATTCTTCACTGCGAGAGTGGCAAGGCACTGCAACAGGTTACTCAGAGAAGCTGTGGACCCCTGAAAGTGTTCAATACCAGGTTGGATGGGGCTTGGAGCAACCTGGTCTAGTGGAAGCAGTCCCTCCCCATGGCAGGGAACTTAATGACTGTAAGGTCCCTTCCAAGCCAAATCATTCCATGACAAATGGCAATCACATGAAAAGCTTTGTCTATATGCTCCATACATTTGCAATGAATTAACAGTTCAGGAAATGCAGCCTGGTTAGAAAGAAAGCCCTGAGAGAGACGTTATTGTTGCAGTGCTTGTCACTGCAGGTGTGAGAATTTCACTGTAAATATTGGCTTTTTTCAGTTTAGTGTCACACAATTTGAAAACAAAACAGCCCTGTCTGTCCTAAAGCATGTGAACTGATGAAGCAGCTTGGGGTGGCAAATATTCATACAGTCCAAAAGAGTACAAGAGTGCATCTGCATATACATATATATATACACATATAATATGTATATATTTAGCAATGATAATAGATTTCTTAGACTGATCATCTATAAATTTTATCAAGGAAATTACACCTAGAATGTTATGGCATTGGTAATGAAGTTAATTATTCACAGATAGTGAAACACTCCATTTTAGTGTAACCTTGACTTCATGGCTTGTAAAAACAAATCAAAAAATTAAGAAAAATAACAGAGGGAAGAAAAATCCTAATCTGCACCATGTTATTTTCTCACAAAGAATTAGGAAGAGGATTCTTGGAGTTTATTTTGTTTGTCTGAATTAAAGTGCATTTAAATATTAAGAAAAAAAAAGCCTATATTTCTTCAGTCCTGCTTTTGCTGTGACATTTACCACCAAACAGCACTTTTGTATATATATACACCCCAGGAGATGTAAAATCATATATTTGTTTTGTGAGTCAGAGCAGTAAGACACTGGTAAAACTCCATCTGGCAAGAAAGCAAAAGTTCATTTTTGTGTTTCTGTTATCATTAAACGTTATTCAAGATTCTCATTACACTTGTCATCCTAGTGCAAGGTTAATTAGGATTAATAAATGCTGTACTAATCCAAAAGGAAGAAAGGGCAAAGAGGGAAAAACACTAATTATCAGCCATGCAAAATAAAGCAATTTCACACAGGACACACTGTACAGATGGACCTGTCTTGAGCTGAAGATGGAAAAAAAGTTGCTAAGAAAGTACTTCTTTTAGGTTCTGATTTTAATAGCTTAATGACCAATTCTAAATAAAATGTCTCACATAATGGATTCAGTCCAGGACACGGGAGCTTTTAATCCATTGTTGACCTGCTCTGCAACTTTTAGCAAGTAAATTTGTTGCAGCAGCCCCCCTTGTTAGAGAGTAGAAATAATCCCAGACATAGATACCTTGTTTATCACATCATGAAAAGGGTCTTGGTTTATTCCTCTTTACAGCTCAGCCATCCTGACTCCAACCATTCACTGACTCTGGCTGCAGCAGCGCCTGCTGCAGGTTTCCCTGGCAGCCTCTGACGGCTGGGTATCTCCTGCTAAACTCTGACTGCAGGCTTTCACCCAGCTAGATTGTGACTGCAGGTTCCAGCAACAGGCTCTTACTGCAGACCCAGACTGACCTCACAGCAGTGACACTCCCGCCTCAGGACCTTTCTTCTTCATGAAGATGCCCCTCTTCCTTAAGATCCCTCCTTCAGGATTCCCCCTCACCAGCTAACCCACTCCCTTTTATCACACTTATCTTTATTTGACACAGCTGTGACTCATCAGGAGTGAGGCTGTATTGGGTAATTAACACAGCTGTTACTTATCAGAGGCAAGGTCACCTGTATTCCCTTCTCCTACATAAATTAATTTTTATGCTCCTTGATTTACTTGTCTGTGGAACTGAAATAAATATTTTTATCCATAGTGTAAGACCTCCTAAACTCTCTGGAACTTCCATTACAATGAGATGTTTTTTCTATTCCTGCCCAGAAAAGGACCACAAGAAAGCTATGTAAAAAGTAAACAAACAGAAAAAAACACCACAAAATTAAATTTGCTGAGAGCAAGCAACTCTACTTGTATTAAAACAGACAAGAATTTCTAGTTTGAGGGGGGTTTTGTTGTTTCTGTTCTCTGTTTGGGGGTGTGTTATTTGATTACTTGGAGGGTTTTAGTATTTGGTATTCAATTAGTAAGGAACATTAGCTGCATTAAGCACTTAGCATGTTCCAAATATTCTAGATATTTTACTACAGGGTTGTCCAAAAGCACCTGAATATCCAAGAAGTGTTTTACTAGTAAAATAATGAAAATAAACCCAGATATTAAAGGAGTTTTCTTCAAAATCATAAAGAAGTACTTTACAAAGGCAAAATAAGAATGGGCTTCCTCATTTGCTCATCTTCTTACCTTAAGGCAATGTCTTACTGTTACACTTTTAGACTTTACCTTTTCTATATTCTTTTTTTTTTTTTTTCCCTCCAAAACTCAAGAAACTTCATTCTTTGCTTTGCTATCTCACTCCCATGTTAAAATTTTCTGATTTCTACCTGTAGTGTGTAGGATCAAAATTTAAAAAATCAATTTTTAAAAAGTCAAATACAAAATGAGCTCACACACTTTTTCTACGTATATGTACATATATAAAAAGAAATTCAGAAGTTTAATATTTCCAAAGATAAAACTTCCTTTTCTAACTGTCCTTATTTAATTCTCCCATTCTCTTTGCTATATTTTATGCAACAGTCTCTTGAAAAGTAAGCTGAAAAATGGAGAAGTTTCTTTTCAATTAAACACTCTCTAATCCTGCTCTACTCAAGGAGAAGTAGAAGAGCAAAGAGCCATTATTCTATTTCTTAAATATCATTGAAGTTTGTGCCAGACCAGTAGAAAATGAAAAAGTCTTTCTTGCTCTATCAATACATGACACTATTATTCTCCTGACTTTTTGTTTTCAAAACTAAACTTCTGCAAGAGCCACTGGAAACACAAATTTGTTATCCTCTCTCTATATAACATATTAGCATAGGTGGATGGCTGTATTTAAAATTACTTACTTGTGTGACAACTGGACATGTTTTGCTTTTTTTAAGTTCCTAATTTAGTTCTATGACACATCAATAAACCTGTCATTAAACATCTTTTCTTTCTGGGTTGTTTTTTGGGGGTTTTTTGGGTTTGTTTTGGTTTGGTTTGGTTTGGGTTGGGTTGGGTTTTTTTAGGAAAAATGTACTTGATGCTATCTGCTTTGTCAGTGAATGACAAATACACATTTCACACTTGAAGTAATGATTTGAGATAGTCAGCAAGACATGGAATTCTGCGTCTCTGTGACCCTCTTTAGAGAATATATTTCAACTCAATAAGTAACTTGAAGTTGAATTTATTTTATTTATTAGTATTTGTGAGGCTGTGCTTTAGGATAAACAACAGAAAAAATAAGAAAATACTGTCATTGTGAGATGCAATTTATGTTTTAATGTGTGATGTTGACAGGTATCTAAATCACATGCACAAAGACCTTGCATTTCATGATGCATCACTATTTCCCTACTTCCCCCCCACCCCCGAAATTGGAAATCCAAATATAAAGGAAAATGTTAAAAATTGTAAGAGACTGTAGCAGTCTCCAGTCTTAATCAGGTACTCAACTTCCTACAGATTGCATACAAGAGATGCACAGATTCCAAGTTGTATAGAATTTTACCTTTGCCTAAAATATTACTTAGTAATAATTTTTGACTAGTAGTCATGGGAAAAGAGCATATCTTAGTATAAACCCTTTCCTTGGAGCCACCACACACTTTCCCTTTCTATCACGTCAAAGTTTAGGAGCGTTTTCTGAGTCAAGACTATTTGCAACCAGTGCTTTCCTTGCCATATCCTTCCCCCCCACACAATTATCTTACACACACAGAGGAGACCACATTAAATTGCCTCATCTTCACAATACCAGCCTCTCATATCAACATTTTAAGTTTTCTCACATAAATATTAATGCTGACTTCTGTGTTGAACTAACATGGAACAGAAATTCTCAATAAGCATCTTCAAAAATATTTCTTAACCCATTACTTTTTCTGGGATGAATGCCATTAACTTTACAGCTTCATTTGCTGACCAAAAGTGCTGATACTTGTGGGTTTTTTTTTGTTGTTGTTTTTTTGTTTTTTTTTTTTTTTTTTTTTTTTTTTTTTAACAGGAACTATCTACCCTCTGAGATGGAAATTTTCTTTTTGTTCAATGTTTTGTCCAGCAGATAGGTAGCTATTAGGATCATGAATAAGAAATTATTTCTCAAAGTCTGCAGAGGGAGACAAAGATGTGGAAGATGTCTGATTGGAGAGATACTTGTATGGAGTTCAAATGTATGAGTCATGCCTGGAATCACAACATAGTTATTTCTGTTCTTTTATTCTCTAACTGCAAAAAAATGCAAGTTGGTTTCAGATTTTATTCAATATTTTATATAGCAAAACCCCCTCTTTTTCCTTGCAATAAAACAACACAGTTTCAACTTTTTGGATTTTTATCCCTTACCATATATTGAAATCAGCTTGCATGTAAGCATTTGCTATGTGCCACATCACGCAGAGAAGTTATCAGATGCATGGAGTTTAATTAAATATCATACAGCAGCCAAAAATTTTTGGCTTTTTGGAATTTTAGTAACAAGCTATGAAGCAATTTAGTTCAGGTAATTTGGAGATACTTGGCTCCAGACTTCTGTCTGAAAGCCACATGGCTGATATGAAATGAGCTAATCGGTGACTGAAGCCCTCTGGCTCAAGTCCTTTTCGTTTCAGCCCCTTTGTCTGCTGCCTCAGGCTATGGACTAGACGTGAGAAGGATCCCAGCCCATTCTGAACTCTCTTTCCAGCTGGGTGGAAAAGAGGCAATCTCATCGCTGGAGGTCCTGATGGCTACAGCTCAGACCAAGGTCTCCTTCCAAATTTGGGAGTCCTTATGTTCTGAGTTGGGAGATCAGAGGCTGTCTAATTTCAAAGAGAGAACAGCATCCACTTTTCCCAGTGTTCTGGTCTCATTTCAAGAAACAGACATGGATAAAATATTTTTCAATAGTCTATGTATTATTATGAATAAAATTACATCAAACATAGTAATGGCAATTGAGTTTTGCTGGACTGCAAGAAGTCGTGATAGTCAAAGACATAGCAAAGAAGAAAATAATTCAAATAATCCCTATTAAACTCATTTTATTTGGGTCTCTGTCATGTAACTTTAATAGCAAATGTCTTTTAATAATAGATTTAAACTTTCAGCTTATTCTAGGATTTCAGTTTCTTCTTACTGGATTGTTTTGACATCTCTTCTACAGTGACAGGCAACTTTGTCAACTGCCTGAAGTCAGAGATATGAGAGAATATGGTGTCTGAAACCCTTTTAAAGATCCTGTTTACCCAGCCACCACGAGTTCAAATGAAAACTCACAACTCCTGCCCCTAGCCTGCTGCAAAACAGATATAAACCATACAGACTGTGGGTCAAGTAAAGCTTCTGTGCTATGGTACAACTGCTATCTCTCCAAACCCCAGCATCTTAGAATCTTGGTATTTTCCTGAAAACTTGCTTAACTTCAGAGATAACTAAGGATCAGTTTTAATACTAAATCTCCAGAAGAGGCTCACCCAGAAATACCCCACTCCTTCCCTGTTAGGGTCTTCTGCTCTGTGCATGGGGTAGCAACAGAAGAACAGGACCATAATTGTCCATACATTTAATAGCCCCTTCCTACTAAGATGCTCTCTGTTGAAATGTAAATTTCTCATTTTAACAGAAGGCCTAATTCAGCCAAATTAAACATAGAAGGAATCTACCTGTTATCATTCCCTAAATTAAAAATTCAAGCAAATATACACATCAAACTTAGAGTTATGACCAGACCCAACTAACAGAGACGTCTGCAGTCTCCAAGGGGCTTGGATAAGGGACACTAATGCAAAACTCTGCAGTTTACTAAGGCCTTCTGATTACTATCTGCTACTGGTTGTTCAAAATGGTAGCAATGAAATTGCAAGAAGTCCAAGGCCAATCAAAAGAGACTTCAGGGCCTTAGGAAAATTGGTTGAAGGATTGAGAGCACAGGCAATGACTTCCTCAATCCTTCAGTAACGAGGAATAATATTGATAGAAACAGTCAGATCTATCAGGTTAATGAGTGGCTTTGAGGCTGCTATAATCAGAAAAATTTGAGGGTTTTTGACCATGGGATGATCTATTAAACATCTGTTCTACTGACACTTGATGGGATGCCCCTGTCTCAGAATGGAACAAGAGTTCTAGCACAGAAGCTAGCAGAGCTCTTTCATAGAGCTTTTAGCTAGTTTGGAAGGGAGAGAGGGAAAACACCAGGCTTTTCAGAGATGAGCAATGGAATGCTGCGTCAGAACTTGAGGAAACAAGAACTAATGGGGCGCCTCAACTTGCTTCATGAGGTGTTGGCTACAAAGTACCACACTTGAAATAGACAGTAGATCCATTGCAGAATGACCAACCCCAATTACTTAAACTGAAGTTAAGACTGAACTCCAAGGGTAACACATCTTCTCATAGGAAAAAAACTGCAGTGGGATTTTTAACGATCATAATGTTCAGAATGTCAAGTTTTTATCTTTACTGAAAGATGGAGAATCCTAAAGATGAAACTCTACCTTAGGGGTGTTATAACAGAAAAAGAGGGTGAAGGCAAAGGAAAAAACAAAACAAAACAAAACAAACAAACCAAAACCAAAACCAAAACCAAAAAAAGCACCACCTCACTTTAAAAGGCCTAAAAACATTAAACTATTCAAGGCTTTGCTAGCTTTCATCAGATTCAAAAAGGGACACTTCAACTTTAATTTACCTTGGCCTGAGCTTATCCAAGCAAAAAACAAAAAAAACCAACCAACCAAACAAACAAACAAAAACCCAAAAAACCACACTACAACTAACTAACCAACCAACCAACCATGCCCCCAAAAATAGGTTAAATTTAACCACCACCAACAGCTTCCTTAAATTATGCTTATTCCTTCTCTTTTGTCTCTGTTCCACTAGCCAAAAGTTAAAGCTGAGAAAAGAAAAGACTTAATATATGAAAAAAATTAATTATGTGTCTATCCAAGTATTCCTAAAAATCTAAATCCAAAAGGCTAGTAAAATATTATTTTATGCAAGTTGAGAAAAATGTTCTTTGGCTCAGTTAGAGTAGGTTGGGGATTCAACTTTAGTACAGTAATCACTTAAAAAAAAAAAAAAAAGACCACATATTGCTCCATTATATTCCATGGCTTTTCCATAGAGAAGGGAAAAAGACACTTTATTTTCTGCATTATTCTTTTGCTTGGAAGTCATGAATGCACTCATTTAGACACGCTGATTAATTAAGCATTTCAGCTTATAAATTATTTTGAAGCACTAGAGAACTGTATAATACAAAATAACATGTCAGAGACAGATCTTCCTTTTTTGTTTGGGGAGTCACTTTGATTTTTAACATTTTAACGTTGATTTTTTTTCCTAAAAAATATTCAGGAAGTCATTAAATAATTTTGTAATGCAGGGAGATTAAAAAAAAAAAAATTAAAAACTAAGGTAAACATAAAAAATTCCCACTCCACTCACAAACAAAACCTTATACACTTTTAGCATTTGGTCACAATATTGTTATTTTTTTATAATTTCTTTTCCATGGTAGCTTATTCTTATATAAGGTTAATACCAGGCTACTTTGAGCAGCTAGGTGCCACTTTGTGAGGTTGTAAGATGAACCCAGTAGACATAAAATTTCACATCCATTAACTCCTTTCTGTACATGATTATAAATACTTTGAATGCCTTTACAAAGTAATCTCAAAAAGCACTGTTAGAAAAAGTATCTTCTTCTTCCTTCCCTTCAATTCCTGGAGTAGTATCATCACAGAATTAAATCCAGGAATACTGAATTCCCAAGACACTCCCTTCTACTCAATGAAATATGTAAGCTATGTCTCATTCACTCATGAAAACCACAATTTTGTGCCAACAGGATTAGATATTGGTACTTATAACTATGGCTTCTATAACACCCCTGCCAGGTTTTAGACAAAATGGAAGCAAGGCCTACTCTGGAAAAGATAACTTTTGCCTTTAATCACTATCAGTTGCAGAAGATTCCCAATGAAATTCAAAAGTCCACAAATACGTCGGGAATTTTATAAACTGCAGATATTAAATTATATCAAAAATGATATCTAAGTGAGAATAAAACTTTCAGACATACCACTTGTTTTATATTTTGAAGACGATAACATAGATTTGAGAAATAACACAGAAATATATAGCTGATTTTTTTTTTCCCATTAGCAACTAAACATTAAAATTCTGATGAAATGAAAACAAAGTAGATAGTTTTTCTTGCTAAGGAAATAATTACAAAACAAGCTGGATTTAAAATCAAGTAAGAAATCAATCAGCTCATTTGCTCTGACCAGAGGTTACAACACAGCCCCAGAACTCTGCACCTCCCTTCCTGGTTGTGGGGAATGTGTGCAAACGTGTCCTTAGAAGATGAGGCTGTGGGCTATGGCCTTCCGTGCCCGAGCCTGGCCCAAGGTGATTTTCAGGACAGCTGCTGGCATTGGCTTTCTTGTGGATA
This sequence comes from Hirundo rustica, assembly GCF_015227805.2. Taxonomy (NCBI): domain Eukaryota; kingdom Metazoa; phylum Chordata; class Aves; order Passeriformes; family Hirundinidae; genus Hirundo; species Hirundo rustica. The sequence continues at coordinate 69,917,674 of NC_053454.1, read as the reverse complement.
CATGGAGTCCTGCCTTAGTCTTGTTTCCTTGTCCCTAGAGCAGAGGTCATTGAACAACCGCGTCACCTTGATGGTATGGCAGGTTCTGTTAGGCAGCTCAAGTCGCAGGCCAAAGCTGCAGTCAGGTGAAGGAGGGGTGGGCTTGGGTGGTCTCAAGCTCTTTATTCTGTTTTGCCATAATGGGCAGATCTCCTTCCTAGCAGTGTTGAGGCCATTACCCCTGGCATTTTAGTCTCTGACAGGGCTGAATGTGCCCAGTGCTCCTGTGATGCCCAGTGGCACACACAGACAGCCCGAGTCCCACGCTGCCCAGGCCTGGCTTTGGAGGGTGGGCTATGCTGGCCATGAGGAATTGGCCAGATGGACGCAGCCAGGGAGTTGCGGCCAGCGGCTGCATGTGCAGGTGGAGGCCGGGGATGAGGGCTGTCCCTCAGGGAGGGCTCTGCCTTGGAACGGCTTTGGCACTGACGCAGAGAGTGGCTTGAGCTCGCCCTGAGCACGGGCTTTGAGGGGACAGGAAGCTGAGCGGGGCAGGGGCTGAGGAGAAGCGCTTGGGGTGCGGATGGAGGAGAAGCTGAGCGTGAGCCGGCAATCTGTGCTGCCAGCCCGGAAAGCTGGCCGTGTGCTGGGCTGCATGGAAAGGAGGGAAGGGCAGCAGGTCACGGGAGGTGATTGTGGCCCTCTAGTCCATTTTTTCAGAGCCCACCTGCAGCGTTACATCTGTGTCTTGGGGCTCCAGCAGAAGGAGGACATGGACCTGCTGGAATGAGTTCAGAGGAGAGTGAGGGAGATGCTCGGAGGGCTGGAGCACCTGTGCTATGAAGACGGGCTGGGCAGAGAATGTGTTTCAGTTGGCTTTGGGAGAGATGCCTGTGCCCAAATTGAGGCACAAGTGAGACCGTATGACGACAACATCCAGATTTTATTTAATGTGGTGGTTTGTTTCTGATAAGTTATTGTTGAGTTATCCTCCCAATGGTTTATCCTGTTACCTCCCCAATATGTGTGGTTTCACCCCAAGTTTCTCCTCCCTTGCCCAGCTGCCATTCACCCTCTAGATCCACCTGTTACCTCATTTACATGATGTCAATCCTCCTTAGTCCTTTCCCTTATTTCCAGAGGGTTCCCTGTCACTCCTAACCCCCACCTGGGAATTCCCCTTTATCTCGATGCTCCTCCGTTGGCCCATGTGACTCTTGCCGCTCCCTTTGCCTTCCCTATAGGTGGTCAGATTGTGAGTCCCTCCTTACTCCTCTCCCCGTTGTAGCCCAGATTGGCCCAAGAATTGTATCCTGCCCCCGTTCCTCCCCCGTTTAATAGACAGCGTAAGCAAGCGCGGGCTCTTTGGGTTTTGGCCACTGCAGCCCTTGGGGGAATAAATCCTTTGGGACGCACACGAGAAAGCCGTCCCTGTCCTTTGTTCCGATCCACGGCGCATCACGGCCGATTGCCCTTGAGAACCGGCAGCTCTGCCCCTCACCACTCCCCGAGCCTGATGCGGAACCGGGAGCGGCCGCTCCTGGTGCGGTGCCGGGCTGTGCGGGCTAGCTGGGTTTCTGCAGCACTGTGTCAATTTAGCATGGATTTTACTTCACAAGAACTGTGAGTGAGAGACACAGAAAGAAATAGGAGTGAGAACTCAGAGAGAGAGAAAGAGTGCATAAGATAGTCAGGTGGAACTAGATGATATTTTAGATCTTTCCCAACCCAAACTATACTGTGACCCAAGAACATGTGTGGATGTGTATTTTAACTTGATATTATTAATATTGTCATCATCATTGTTTTATTTATTTATGTTTATTTTTATTAGAATTATTTCCTACTACGACTATCCTTCTTCTTCTATCTGTACTTATAACTATTATTGCATTAACTGCTACTACTATTTCTTCTTCATCCTAGTCTTCTTATTTTTATTCTTCTTCTTCTTATTTTTCTACTTGTTTTTCTTCGTTTTCTTGTTCCTAGAACTATTTCTTCTTACGTGCCGCTTCTTCTTCTTGTTCTGCTACTTGAACTTTTTTCATTGTCTTATTCTTCTCATTTTATTTTCTACAACTATTTTTTCTTCTACATCTTCTTATTCCTATTCCTATTCCTATTCCTATTCCTATTCCTATTCCTATTCCTATTCCTAATTCCTATTCTTATTTACTGCTACTGTGTCTTCATCGTCTTCATTTCCTTCTACTTATTCCTTTTCTTGTTGTATTTCTTTTTGTGTTCATTTTGGTGGGGTTTGTGTCTTTTTTGGCGTGAGGATTTTTTTGGTTTGTTTTTCTATTACTATTTTTCTAACGCAACTTCCATTTGTCTGGGAAGGATTGCGCTTGTCGCGGTCCGGCAGTGTGTAGTAGTGTCCTGATAAGAATATGTCCTTTTTGTGCCCATTCCTCAGGGATAAAATCCCAAAAGATCACATGTCATCCTTTCCGGAGAAGAGGAGGACACAGCCTTGGATTGCATTTCCGATGACATAGTAGAAAGAATTTTTCCGTGGAAGAGTGGTCAGGCATGGGAAGAAGCTGTTCAGGGAGGTGGTGGAGTCACAGTGGCTGGAAGTGCTCGAGTCACTTGCATGTGGTACTCGGGGACAGGGTGATGGTGGTGGTGGTGCCCGGCTGACGGTGGGACTGGATGGCTTTAAAGGTCTCTTTGCACCCAGGAGAGGCTGCAGGGCCATGTCCAGGCAAATGCGGCGCGTGTGGCTCCCTCAGGACGCTGGGCAGGCTGCGGGCCAGGCGGCATCTGCGGGGCAGGGCTGGCGCCGGCGGCGGGCCCTAATCCTGGGGCTGCGGGGCCAGGCAGGGGAAGCGGAACAGGCTGCGCAGCGCCCGCAGCGCCCGCCTGAGGCGGGAGAGGCGTTTCTTGCGGGGGGCCCGCTGCTGGCTGAGGCTGCCGTCCTCTGGCACCTGCTTCCGGAAGGCACGAGGAGTCAAGCATACTATGGGGGTAAGGGCTTCCACGTGGGGAGGCGAGGCATAGGGCGGCCATCGGGGGCACGGCTCAGCCCAAGCCTCGCGCGGGACAGGCACGGGGAACCCGCCTCCTGCCAAACCTGCCAGTTGTCGCTCTCTGCCTTCATCTTCAAGGAGCTCGAGGATGCTGACATCGTCCCACTCATCATCTTCTGGCAGCAAGGCCTTGGCCCCAATGCTCTCTTCCCAGCTGTCCTGCATGAAGTCTTGGTTGCTGTCATTCTCCCAGCTAGACAGCGGGGAGGGTCTCTTCTCATTCCCTCCATGCACCTTCTGGGCAAGAGTGTCTTCCTCTTGAGAAGGGTCTTGCTCCAAGGACCCTTCCCAATCCGACACATCTTGGTAAGTGCCAACATCACTGTGAGAAAGCTCATGCTCACTGTACTCTTCCCAGTCTGACAGATTGTGGGAGCTACCGACTTCTTCCTGGGAAAGGCCTTGCTCGGTGTATTCCTCCCAGTCCGATACTTCTTGCCAGCTCTCAGCATCACCAAGGGACAGCTCTTCCTCCATGCATTCGTCCCAGTCAGAGAGCAGGTGGTAGCTACTGGCTTCTAGGGAGAGGTCCTGCTCAATGCAGGCTTCCCCTTTGGCCCCTTCCTTGTTGCTGCTGGTTTCTGGTGGGGACAGCTCCTGCCCAATGCAGGATTCTCCTAGGGCCCCTTCATGGTTGTTGCTCGTTCCTCTGGGGGACAGCTCCTGCCCAATGCAGGATTCTCCTTGGGCCCCTTCATGGCTGTTGCTAGTTCCTCTGGGGGACAGCTCCTGACCAATGCAGGCTTCCGCTTGGGACCCTTCTGGGTATTTGTTGCTTTCTCCTTGGGGCAGCTCTTTGTCTTCCGCATATTTACCCTGAGACTGCTGAAGCTCCTCAAGCAAGGCCCTCTCCTCACTCTCTTCCTCTGCCTGCACTGATGCCCTGTGTGCCTCCTCCTGCTGCTCGCTGAGTGCCTGGACTCCCAATGGGCCGGGCTCGGGGCTGGCGGGGCAGCGGGGGCTGAGCGGGGCAGAGGTGGGGCTCTCTTCCCTTTCCGCTGTAGCTGCTGCTTCCAGCTCTGCAGCCGTGCTTTGGCCCAGGTGCCCCTGTTCCTCTGGCTGCTGGCCAGATGCCTGGATCTCAAGCACAGCCTGCAGCACCACCTGAGAGCTGATGTGCCTCGCTAAGTCCAACAGAGCCTGGCAGCAACCTGGGGGGCTGCGTGGGGCAGGGACTGGGCTCTCTGTCCCTGCCCATGGCACCTCCTCACAGCAAGCTGGAGAACATGGTGCCTTTGCCACCTCAGGAACTACAGGCTCTGGGGGCTCCTCCACCTCCTCAGCAGCTCCAGCTGCAGCAGCAGCAGCCACCAGCTCGTCTTCTCTGGGACTCCCCGGGGCAGGAGAGGCGCTGGGCAGCTCGCGGGTTGTGTCTCCTGCCACCAGGGTGCCCACGCTGCTGGGAGAGGCGGGCCCCTGCTGGGCACAGCTCTGGGCATCCTCATCCTTCTCTGGGTGCACCCACCGGTCCATCGGCAGCTCTTGCTGTGTGCCGTCTCCCCACTGGACTCTCACACCTACCTCCCACTGATGCCACTCTTGGTGTTTCACAGATCCGCATGGGGAATCTTCCTGGATGGTCGCTTCTTCCTGCCTTGGGTCAAACTCTTGGACTGTGATCTCTTGGCCAGTACTGTCTCCCCTCTGGGAGAGCTCTGGATCCATGCTGTTTTCCGTATTGGCCAAGGGCCCCTCCTCCTCAGTGTGGGACAGGGGCAGGCCTGAGCCGCCGCCTGTCCGCAGCCACTGCCCGCTGAGGGCCTGGTCTGCTGGCCAGCCGGGCAAGGGGCTGGGTGCCTGGGAGTCGGGGTTGGCCTTGTCCTGCTCCGTGTCTGATCTCCTTGAAGGCGGAGTGGTGTCCCGGGAGCTGCTTCCTGCTGAGCGAGGTGCTCACCTGGGACTGGGCAGCGCAGGGCCCCGCACCCCTTATATAGGCCCTGTGGGCGTGGCCCTGCCATGTCACAAGGGCCCCATGGCAGCAGAATGTCCCGCATCAGCCAGGGCCCTGACACATGGCCCCCGTGTCACAAAGGGCCACGCCCGGCAGCCCTTCCGCAGCAGAAGCTGCTGGAATTGGCACGCAGCAGCCCCCGGAGGGGCGGGCTTCTAGCCCCTTGTCATGATCTGGTTATTAAAATGATCAGAAACACCTCTGCCCGGATCTGGGTGCAAATGTGAGACCATGTGCCAAAGTTAAGAGTATGGGTTTAAATGGACAGTAAATAAGAGACAGAGAGAGAGAGAGAAAGAAATTAAAAAGAGTTGGGGGAGAGAAGGAGATTGACAGAGACAGATGAAGTAGAAAAGCTCACCACTCCGTGGAGCCCAGTGGCGTCCCCTGGACGCTCTCCGTCAGATGTTGGTGCTGAGGTCCCCCGCAAACACGGAGTTCAGAGGCTTGATGCCCACTTGGGCTGCTGGGTGGGAAGAGCCAAGTACCTCCCCTGGTAGGGACAAGTTGGACAGAGCCTCTTGCAGCAGGCTCTGGATCTGTGTCAGCCCTTTGCAGCACGAGCTGTGTTCCGCTGCAAGGGCTCAGCAATGAGTCTGGGCGTCGCTTTGGGGGTCTTGGCTGGATTATGGCAGCTCCTCATTGGCCCCTGACAGGAATGTCAAGTGGATGTGGCTTCCCAGGGTGGGGATTTTACAGCTGAGCCAGTTTGTGCGAGGGAGGGTGCGTGTTCACTGCCTGTGACCAGAGGTTGCAACACAGCCCCAGAACTCTGCACCTCCCTTCCTGGTTGTGGGGAATGTGTGCAAACGTGTCCTTAGAAGATGAGGCTGTGGGCTATGGCCTCCCGTGCCCGAGCCTGGCCCAAGGTGATTTTCAGGACAGCTGCTGGCATTGGCTTTCTTGCGGATACATGGAGTCCTGCCTTAGCCTTGTTTCCTTGTCCCTAGAGCAGAGGTCATTGAACAACCGCGTCACCTTGATGGTATGGCAGGTTCTGTTAGGCAGCTCAAGTCGCAGGCCAAAGCTGCAGTCAGGTGAAGGAGGGGTGGGCTTGGGTGGTCTCAACCTCTTTATTCTGTTTTGCCATAATGGGCAGATCTCCTTCCTAGCAAGTGTTATGCCGTTGCCCATAACACTTCAGTCTCTGACAGGGCTGAATGTGCCCAGTGCTCCTGTGATGCCCAGTGGCACACACAGACAGCCCGAGTCCCAGGCTGCCCAGGCCTGGCTTTGGAGGGTGGGCTATGCTGGCCATGAGGAATTGGCCAGATGGACGCAGCCAGGGAGTTGTGGCCAGCGGCTGCATGTGCAGGTGCAGGCCGGGGATGAGGGCTGTCCCTCAGGGAGGGCTCTGCCTTGGAACGGCTTTGGCACTGACGCAGAGAGTGGCTGCAGCTCCCCCTCAGCACGGGCTTTGAGGGGACAGGAAGCTGAGTGGGGCAGGGGCTGAGGAGAAGCGCTTGGGGTGTGGATGGAGGAGAAGCTGAGCGTGAGCCAGCAATCTGTGCTGCCAGCCCAGAAAGCCTGCCGTGTGCTGGGCTGCATGGAAAGGAGGGAAGGGCAGCAGGTCAAGGGAGGTGATTGTGGCCCTCTAGTCCATTTTTTCAGAGCCCACCTGCAGCGTTACATCTGTGTCTTGGGGCTCCAGCAGAAGGAGGACATGGACCTGCTGGAATGAGTTCAGAGGAGAGTGAGGGAGGTGCTCGGAGGGCTGGAGCACCTGTGCTATGAAGACGGGCTGGGCAGAGAATGTGTTTCAGTTGGCTTCGGGAGAGATGCCTGTGCCCAAATTGAGGCACAAGTGAGACCATATGACGACAACATCCAGATTTTATTTAATGCGGTGGTTTGTTTCTGATAAGTTATTGTTGAGTTATCCTCCCAATAGTTTATCCTGTTACCTCCCCAATATGTGTGGTTTCTCCCCAAGTTTCTCCTCCCTTGCCCAGCTGCCATTCACCCTCTAGATCCACCTGTTACCTCATTTACATGATGTCAATCCTCCTTAGTCCTTTCTCTTATTTCCAGAGGGTTCCCTGTAACTCCTAACCCCCACCTGGGAATTCCCCTTTATCTCGATGCTCCTCCGTTGGCCCATGTGACTCTTGCCGCTCCCTTTGCCTTCCCTATAGGTGGTCAGATTGTGAGTCCCTCCTTACTCCTCTCCCCGTTGTAGCCCAGATTGGCCCAAGAATTGTATCCTGCCCCCGTTCCTCCCCCGTTTAATAGACAGCGTAAGCAAGCGCGGGCTCTTTGGGTTTTGGCCACTGCAGCCCTTGGGGGAATAAATCCTTTGGGACGCACACGAGAAACCCGTCCCTGTCCTTTGTTCCGATCCAGGGCGCATCACGGCCGATTGCCCTTGAGAGCCGGCAGCTCTGCCCCTCACCGCTCCCCGAGCCCGATGCGCAACCGGGAGCGGCCGCTCCCGGTGCGGTGCCGGGCTGTGCGGGCTCGCTGGGTTTCTGCAGCACTGTGTCAATTTAGCATGGATTTTACTTCACAAGAACTGTGAGTGAGAGACACAGAAAGAAATAGGAGTGAGAACTCAGAGAGAGAGAAAGAGTGCATAAGATAGTCAGGTGGAACTAGATGATATTTTAGATCTGTCCCAACCCAAACTATACTGTGACCCAAGAACATGTGTGGATGTGTATTTTAACTTGATATTATTAATATTGTCATCATCATTGTTTTATTTATTTATGTTTATTTTTATTAGAATTATTTGCTACTACGACTATCCTTCTTCTTCTATCTGTACTTATAACTATTATTGCATTAACTGCTACTACTATTTCTTCTTCATCCTAGTCTTCTTATTTTTATTCTTCTTCTTCTTATTTTTCTACTTGTTTTTCTTCGTTTTCTTGTTCCTAGAACTATTTCTTCTTACGTGCTGCTTCTTCTTCTTGTTCTGCTACTTGAACTTTTTTCATTGTCTTATTCTTCTCATTTTATTTTCTACAACTATTTTTTCTTCTACATCTTCTTATTCCTATTCCTATTCCTATTCCTATTCCTATTCCTATTCCTATTTCCTATTCTTATTTACTGCTACTGTGTCTTCATCTTCTTCATTTCCTTCTACTTATTCCTTTTCTTGTTGTATTTCTTTTTGTGTTCATTTTGGTGGGGTTTGTGTCTTTTTTGGCGTGAGGATTTTTTTGGTTTGTTTTTCTATTACTATTTTTCTAACGCAACTGCGATTTGTCTGGGAAGGATTGCGCTTGTCGCGGTCCGGCAGTGCGTAGTAGTGTCCTGATAAGAATATGTCCTTTTTGTGCCCATTCCTCAGGGATAAAATCCCAAAAGATCACATGTCATCCTTTCCGGAGAAGAGGAGGACACAGCCTTGGATTGCATTTCCGATGACATAGTAGAAAGAATTTTTCCGTGGAAGAGTGGTCAGGCATTGGAAGAAGCTGTTCAGGGAGGTGGTGGAGTCACAGTGGCTGGAAGTGCTCGAGTCACTTGCATGTAGTACTCGGGGACAGGGTGATGGTGGTGGTGGTGCCCGGCTGCCGGTGGGACTGGATGGCTTTAAAGGTCTCTTTGCACCCAGGAGAGGCTGCAGGGCCATGTCCAGGCAAATGCGGCGCGTGTGGCTCCCTCAGGACGCTGGGCAGGCTGCGGGCCAGGTGGCATCTGCGGGGCAGGGCTGGCGCCGGCGGCAGGGCCCTAATCCTGGGGCTGCGGGGCCAGGCAGGGGAAGCGGAACAGGCTGCGCAGCGCCCGCAGCGCCCGCCTGAGGCAGGGAGAGGCGTTTCTTGCGGGGGGCCCGCTGCTGGCTGAGGCTGCTGTCCTCTGGCACCTGCTTCCGGAAGGCACGAGGAGTCAAGCATACTATGGGGGTAAGGGCTTCCACGTGGGGAGGCGAGGCATAGGGCGGCCATCGGGGGCACGGCTCAGCCCAAGCCTCGCGAGGGACCGGCACGGGGAACCCGCCTCCTGCCAAACCTGCCAGTTGTCGCTCTCTGCCTTCATCTTCAAGGAGCTCGAGGATGCTGACATCGTCCCACTCATCATCTTCTGGCAGGAAGGCCTTGGCCCCGATGCTCTCTTCCCAGCTGTCCTGCATGAAGTCTTGGTTGCTGTCATTCTCCCAGCTAGACAGCGGGGAGGGTCTCTTCTCATTCCCTCCATGCACCTTCTGGGCAAGAGTGTCTTCCTCTTGAGAAGGGTCTTGCTCCAAGGACCCTTCCCAATCCGACACATCTTGGTAAGTGCCAACATCACTGTGGGAAAGCTCATGCTCGCTGTACTCTTCCCAGTCTGACAGATTGTGGGAGCTACCGACTTCTTCCTGGGAAAGGCCTTGCTCGGTGTATTCCTCCCAGTCCGATACTTCTTGCCAGCTCTCAGCATCACCAAGGGACAGCTCTTCCTCCATGCATTCGTCCCAGTCAGAGAGCAGGTGGTAGCTACTGGCTTCTAGGGAGAGGTCCTGCTCAATGCAGGCTTCCCCTTTGGCCCCTTCCTTGTTGCTGCTGGTTTCTGGTGGGGACAGCTCCTGCCCAATGCAGAATTCTCCTAGGGCCCCTTCATGGTTGTTGCTCGTTCCTCTGGGGGACAGCTCCTGCCCAATGCAGGATTCTCCTTGGGCCCCTTCATGGCTGTTGCTAGTTCCTCTGGGGGACAGCTCCTGACCAATGCAGGCTTCCGCTTGGGACCCTTCTGGGTATTTGCTGCTTTCTCCTTGGGGCAGCTCTTTGTCTTCCGCATATTTACCCTGAGACTGCTGAAGCTCCTCAAGCAAGGCCCCCTCCTCACTCTCTTCCTCTGCCTGCACTGATGCCCTGTGTGCCTCCTCCTGCTGCTCGCTGAGTGCCTGGACTCCCAATGGGCCGGGCTCGGGGCTGGCGGGGCAGCGGGGGCTGAGCGGGGCAGAGGTGGGGCTCTCTTCCCTTTGCGCTGTAGCTGCTGCTTCATCCTCTGCGGCCGCGCTTTGGCCCAGGTGCCCCTGTTCCTCTGGCTGCTGGCCAGATGCCTGGATCTCAAGCACAGCCTGCAGCACCACCTGAGAGCTGATGTGCCTCTCTAAGTCCAGCAGAGGCTGGCAGCAACCTGGGGGGCTGCGTGGGGCAGGGACTGGGCTCTCTGTCCCTGCCCATGGCACCTCCTCACAGCAAGCTGGAGAACCTGGTGCCTTTCCCACCTCAGGAACTACATGCTCTGGGGGCTCCTCCACCTCCTCAGCAGCTCCAGCTGCAGCAGCAGCAGCCACCAGCTCGTCTTCTCTGGGACTCCCCGGGGCAGGAGAGGCGCTGGGCAGCTCGCGGGTTGTGTCTCCTGCCACCTGGGTGCCCACGCTGCTGGGAGAGGCGGGCCCCTGCTGGGCACAGCTCTGGGCATCCTCATCCTCCTCTGGGTGCACCCACCGGTCCATCGGCAGCTCTTGCTGTGTGCCGTCTCCCCACTGGACTCTCACACCTACCTCCCACTGATGCCACTCTTGGTGTCTCACAGCTCCGCATGGGGAATCTTCATGGATGGTCGCTTCTTCCTGCCTTGGGTCAAACTCTTCGACTGTGATCTCCTGGCCGGTACTGTCTCCCCTCTGGGAGAGCTCTGGATCCATGTTGTTTTCCGTACTGGCCAAGGGCCCCTCCTCCTCAGTGTGGGACAGGGGCAGGCCGGAGCCGCCGCCTGTCCGCAGCCACTGCCCGCTGAGGGCCTGGTCTGCCGGCCAGCCGGGCAAGAGGCTGGGTGCCTGGGAGTCGGGGTTGGCCTTGTCCTGCTCCGTGTCTGATCTCCTTGAAGACGGCAGTGGTGTCCCGGGAGCTGCTTCCTGCTGAGCGAGGTGCTCACCTGGGACTGGGCAGCGCAGGGCCCCGCGCCCCTTATATAGGCCCTGTGGGCGTGGCCCTGCCATGTCACAAGGGCCCCATGGCAGCAGAATGTCCCGCATCAGCCAGGGCCCTGACACATGGCCCCCGTGTCACAAAGGGCCACGCCCGGCAGCCCTTCCGCAGCGGAAGCTGCTGGAATTGGCACGGAGCAGCCCCCGGAGGGGCGGGCTTCTAGCCCCTTGTCATGATCTGGTTATTAAAATGATCAGAAACACCTCTGCCCGGATCTGGGTGCAAATGTGAGACCATGTGCCAAAGTTAAGAGTATGGGTTTAAATGGACAGTAAATAAGAGGCAGAGAGAGAGAAAGAAGTAGAAAAGAGGTGGGGGCACAGAAGGAGATTGACAGAGACAGATGAAGTAGAAAAGCTCACCACTCCGTGGAGCCCAGTGGTGTCCCCTGGACGCTCTGCGTCAGATGTTGGTGCTGAGGTGCCCCGCAAACATGGAGTTCAGAGGCTTGATGCCCACTTGGGCTGCTGGGTGGGAAGAGACAAGTACCTCCCTTGGCAGGGACAAGTTGGACAGAGCCTCTTGCAGCAGGCTCTGGATCTGTGTCCGCCCTTTGCAGCACGAGCTGTGCTCCACTGCAAGGGCTCAGCAATGAGTCTGGGCGTCGCTTTGGGGGTCTTGGCTGGATTATGGCAGCTCCTCAGCTGCCCCTGGTGGGCATGGGGATGTGGCCTTCCCAGGGTGGGGATTTTCTAGCTGAGCCATTTTGTGTTGGGGAGAGGGTGAGAGTGTGTTACTTGACAACTGAAGATGTTAGATACACCTAAGAATAAATCACTCTTTGCATTACAATAAGTTTTTCTCATGAATGCTACTTACGACATATACAATAATCAAATAGCAGGGTGCTTCCTTTTAAAACAACAGTTAACTAATTAAATGGTGTTCAGTTTTACTGCACCATAGTAAAATTTAGGGTTATGCTGAAAGTTTTGAAATGGTTCAGAACTATATAGTATTGAAGATTTTGTCACCACTAATTAGAGTATATATTCATTTAGTTGATACTTAACAAAGTGGTTAACATCAGAAGAAACTAAACGGCATATAAGATGCAAAGAAAATTAGCAGTCTAAATGGAATTTTCAATCAAGGAAACCTTAAATATGGAGAAAAAAATTTCCTTAGTAAACAAATGGACGGTTGAATGTAGGAGTGAAGTAAACACCAAATCACTGGTAATTTTAATAATGAACTTGAATGCTATGCACTCTTATAAACTTTTTAAATTCGTGATTTTAACTAAAATACACATGTAAAATTCTTCCACAGTCTTTTCTTCCTTAGAATACTTCTGCATTAAACATTCAAATACCCCTTTGCCCCTTCATGCAGAACGTGCTCCGAGTTTGCTCATACACTGGGAACAGACATTTACATTAGTACAGCCTTGTTTCTCCTACTGTTCTCTGACATGTGCCAAAGATGTTTAATGCAGAAACACATAATCTTTTTCTCCCAGCTTCCCGAGCATCTTGTCTTTTAAATGACTGACACACTAAGCTAGTCATACTTTCAATTTGCAAATTCTCACCTTTTTTATGTTCTGAGCCAATAAGCATGTGTAACACCTCTACTTAAACAGTAGAACTGAAAGGTCCTGAGAATTATATGAAGTGAATATTTCAAGATGGAAGCTACCAACAATGAGGTGAACTCCTGTTGTGTCCTTTCAACTCAGGCAATGGGTTCTGAATTTAACCAGATTAAGCATACCCAGGTCCTGCCTGGGCATTCCCTGAGCAGCACCTAGGACTGTCAAAAAGGCCTGTAATATATTAAAGTATTTTAAAGTGAGCTCTTTTCCATTACTGCATGAGTGACCTTCCCCTAAATAAAATTTCAGTTATAAGAGAATTAGACTTTCTGAACTAATACAGCAGTAAATATAAGATCAAAGTCAGGTCATGAGGAAATTTTTCATAGGATAGGCACTAGTAACTAGATTTCCAGCCTTATGTCAATTTTTCTTTCTATAAAGGGATATGTTATAACAGTAATAATACAAAGTTTAAAAAATCACTTTCCTCTTCAACATACCTAGTCTTTAATCCAAACTCACATAAATTCCCTTCCAGAACTGTTGTTTCCAAGTCTCTGCTTTTGAAATGTGCAAAACTCATGGCCTATATGTCACTATTGCCTGACCCTGGTGCCCTAGAAAGAAATATTGAATTAGTAATGTTAGAAGAGGATTTACTTTCTAAAATTACTAAGGTTATTTGAAATAAACCGTTCCTTCATCTAATATTTTGAACCTTTCATGTCACTATTCATTTGAGACATACTGGCTAAAAAACATTCAACCCACACCATCACTTAAGACATCAGTCAGTTTGGTACCATTTTATAAGGCTTCCTCTTGGTGCCAATCTCCATTATGCAAAGCAGCTCTTTAAACATTCAGTTTTTGTTGCCCTGACTTCTACAGTCCAACCACACTCATCTATAACCTGGAATAATGGAAAAGAATGGCATAAGAAATACAAAATAGCAAAACTTCAGGGTTGTTTTTTTTTTTAAGTGTTTTCCACTTTGTCTACCTATTCCATAGATGCTTAAAAATTATCACAGCATCTCTCCTAAGCCTAAATTGTCAAAGAGAAATTCTTGATACAAGAAGCAAACACTGTTGAGCTGGACAGCTGGGCGGGCTTTCCATCACTTTAGCCATACACTCACTGAAAGCCAGGGGCAGTGATATGGATTGTTCCCAAATTAACCAATATAGGAAAAGAGACTACCTCCCTGTGTTGTAACTTCCCAGGGAGAAAAAAAAAAAAAAAAAAAAAGAAAGGAAAAAAAAAAAAAAATTAGCAGTTTTTACTATCAGAGCATCACAGGAGTGCATTAGTGTAGCAGGTCATGCATTTAAAAGAAACAAAAGCAGATGATGCTTGGAAATTATATTTAGTGACAACAGCACTTCTCCTTTAAGTCCCTAAGCCACCAGTTTTGAAGGATGACTTACTCATCCTCTCCTTAAACCTGCTGGTCATCATCAGGAAGGCCAGGCTTTGTCTGACCTTATTCAATTCAGCTGTAAAGTATTTACTGATATCAAGAAAATATTTACTACATATTCCAACAACCCTAATGCTGGTTGAGCAACTCTAAGGTAAGTTTAAGATGATGAATATATTTCTCCTTATAAATCAATTTGTTTCAGGCTGGTTAGGACAGTCACTTCAGTTTTGTATTTTATTAAAAATATATCACAGTGCCAAACTAAGACTTGCTTCTGTCACATAGGTATTGTGAATATTTATTTCCCTGTGTTATATAATTTTCATCTATAAATTATACTGGATACTCTGGTTCAGTGTATGATGAATAAACATGCCTAGCAGCATTGATGTAAAATGCAGACAACAATTATACTTGGCAATTTTTGTTAATTAAAAAAAAAAAAAACCAAAAATGACAACAACAAAAAAAGAGTTCTAGGCAACTGTGTTACTGGAATAATGATAAATAGATTTTTTAACACATTGGCAATTATGTGCACCAAACAAATGAACCTTTCAATTGTCTAACGCCACCTAGACTTGTTCAGGAAGGGAGTTCTTCCCCACAGTTCAGTGTTTGCTCCATTTGCAGCACACGAAACTTAGAAAACACAGAGATGGGGACGGTAAATGAAATGGTGATGAAAGAAAACTAACAAAGACATGTGATTGCCAATTTACCAAAAAACCCAATTTCATTAACATATATATATTTCAAACGTTCATTTTGCTATAATACCAGTACTTGCAGATTGTGGAACAGATTTTTAGTCTTGTATTAAAGCAACTAATAGTCTTTAAATCATGGTTTTTTCCATTTCACTGATACAGAGTACCACTTGCTAAAGTATTTTTAACACTTCCTTCTGTTCTCCCAATCTCTCCTTTAATTTGCAATCTATAATAATTGACATGATATATTATAGTGAGGATACAGCTTTTGACCTTAAAATTATAGTCATTATTTCAGATAATGATTTATGGTTACAGTTCAAATAGACAGATATAGATAATTTAATTTTGGAACACTTACTAATTCTTCCTTAACACCAAGATGCAAGATTTAAAAAAAAAAAAAAAGGTGCATATAAACTGAAAACTATTTTATTTAGAATAGGCAAGAGTCTTAATAGAGATCATTCTGACTATAATCAATGTATATGTAAATAATAGAGATGGACTAATGAGACAATTATTCACTATGAGAAAAATTGCTTTCCCAGGTATCATTTGCCTCTATAATCTCTAAAGATTTTTATGAAATCATTTTAACAACCAAATATCTTACATATGTGCAATTATAAAATTTCTAGAATGAAATATACATATTAAGAAGAGATAATGAAAGTAGATATGAAGACATAAATCAAACTGCACATCTGATTGCAAAAATTATTTTTCTGAAAGATTGCCACAAGGATAACTTTTTCGTAGTGTCATTGCCTGAATTAAATTAGCCATTTTGATTTATTTAAATGCATAATGCTATTAAGAAAATTGTTTTTTAAGTATCTCAATTCTTCGGATTGAAATAATTATCATTTTTATTGTGATGCTAAGACAGTAATTAGACCTGACGCCAGAAAGCTGAATATAGTGCAATGTTTTAATTTATTTGAAACCTAGGTAGATAAATATGGGCTAATATCAGGTCCTTTCTTTTTCCTTATGGAACTCCTCAGTGTAAATTCTGGTGCCATTAATTTTTTAAGAGGATATAGTGAGCTAAGGCCAGTCTTCTGGGAATTATGTGAAATGTGTTAACTGAGGAACAGAGCTGCATGGACTGTCTAGTCTTGGTGATTAGGCACCATTTCCTTCCAGAAGACAGGTTTCTCATAATACATATAGAAGAGGGCAATGTAAAAAGGCACTGTACTGTCCTTACAAAGGCTGTGTGTCTGGTTGGTATCTGCATAGAAGCCAGTTTTTGGGAATGGCAGGGAAAACAATTCTATTTCTGATGCTGAAGATGGATCTGAGTAATGGACAGCTGAGTAAGTAAAGGTGAAATAAGGAAATCTTTCTTTCTCAGAAATGTGGTGAAGTCTCCTAATGTTATTGAGGGAGCAAATAAATATTGCCATTAAATAAAGCAAACACAAAAGGCATCTCTGACAGAATTCAGACATTTTTCACTTTCTCTATACAACCTTCTTACAAAACCCATTAACTATATTTTATTAAACATTTTTACTCTACCTCATTTATTACTGTTCAGCCAACAAAAGTAGCCTACAATGAGCCTAACAAGTTTCCTGTAGGACTAACTCTCCTGATCTTTTGAAAACAATGAAATAAATATGCCTACGATCTCCACAGATAATTTCATGTGCTGAACAGAATTTTTAAAAGATAAGGAAATACTGAAGGAAATGATCCTAAAAGCAGTCGTGAGATCAAAATTGGGTAATGCTGTTCATCATTTGGAACATATACTGAGTGTTTTGAAATTAGCAGTGAAGGCAGTGTTAAAAAAAGCCTACTCTCAGCATCACACTGATCAGCAACTCTAACATCCTTTGCCCTGACCAAGACAGAGCTTTGAGGAACACTAGTAAGCAAGTCTGCTGCTGCACATCAGCAAATCAATACTGACTTTACACTAGTTAAGGACTTTCCCACTCCATTTCTCTCCGAGATGTCATTTCCACTCTGTGTATAAACTAACATATACAATCACCAGAGGATGTTGTTAATGCAGCATGAGTGAAAGACCACCAGAGATGAGAGATTGCATCTAAAATATGAGTTAATCTTCACTGTTTTCAATTATTCCAAGGCAGGAAAGGAGCAAGTTCAAGTTAATCCCAGACTCAGGAGTACCATCAGTCAGCACATGCACAAATCAAATAGTTTTCCCTCAGAAATATTTTTCTAACTGTACCCATAAACAAAACCCCAGATACACTAAAAATCACACAGATGAGATCTGCAGCGTTATTTGGTCCAAATTAGTATTCAGTTCTTGCAGAACACCAGTACCAAGTAACTATCCACAGCCAAATACTTATGTAATGGACTTTATAGGGGAAGCAGAATCTTGGGGGGGAAAAAAAAAAAAAGCGCTTTGATCTCTAAGATCCAAAAATAATCTGTTCAGATGGCTGAGAGTAAAACACTTATAATATTAAATCAAAAGAAGGAATCAAAACTATGACATAGCATCTGCAGATTAAATAGCAGAATGCATGCCCAAAATTGTTACTCCAGACTGGGGGAGGACAGCAAAGAGGAAAAGGTGACAAATTATAGCATTAAAGTGACTTGGATTGCAGCAAAGCATACCTCGGGAAGATATTCAGAGCAGCAATGGAAGAAACAACTGCACTTTCCTCCCTCTCTGCCCTTTGGGTGTCGAGAATCCTTTGGAGAGCCCAGAAGAATTTGCCTCTCAGGCATTCCCAAGAGGAAAGGCTGGGAGGTGAGGACTTCCAAATCCAGAAAGTCCATGACATTGATATGAACAGAACATTTGTGAATATTCCTGTTTGAGGTAGAAGATCAAGCACTCCTTCTGTTTGTCGCCTGACATTAGGTTGATACTTTTATCAAGGAAAATTTTTCTTGTGCGCCCAGTTAAGAGATAAAGTCGAGAATGGCAGGTGCCTGCAATGCACAAGCACATCAGTGGGGCTCAGCAGAATGTCATGCTAACTCTGGACTCTTCAGCACAGTCAGAGATCATAAAGAAAGGAGGAGATCAGTTACATTGCAAAGTTTGTTAACAATAGTTAGCCTCATGCTACTACAAACCAAAATTGTTTACACTGTTTATAGAAGACTGCAAAGTTGAATCACTGAGGAATAAATCCTAGGCAACATGCTTCCAGAAAACATTTCTCCAAATTCACAGAAGATTGCACTAAATGTTCTCAAAAACGAAAGTGTCAGTATTCTGAGAAGAATATCACTACGTGCTTCATGTACAAATACTTTGCCCCCAGATATCACTTAGTGGGAGCTGTCAGCTACAACATGGAGGATCATTGTGTTGACTCTGTACATGTGATTCCATGTTCAGCTGTAGTGAGAATAATCTACCAGAAACATTCTCCCTTCAGGACAGCTGTAAGATGAGACACTTCTACACTCTGTCCAGAGACTTTTCCTCCTTCAAATAGTATTTGCATGGGAAAATATTTCTTTCCTGAATACCAACACCTTTTCTGATCCAAAGATCTTCATACAAGTGACACTGTCTCCCAGCTGTAGAAAGATTATTTCGTTCCCTTCTGTCTCAGCAGTGAACTATCTTTAGTAGCTTTGACACTGATACATAGAAGTATGACCTTATTTGACAAAGATATTAAGTGTGATTCAATGAAAGCTTAATTAAGAGGGCACTTGGATCAGTAAGATCATAGGAGCCTGACATTTTTTTAAGATGGCAAGACTCCACTAAAAAGAATGAGAAATTCCATTGTGTATATGCTAACTCAGACAATTTCACATATAGAATCAGCAAATGCATTAAACAGGGCACTAAATATATTCAATTTTGGTCCTCTATTAGCTAGAACTTTTCTATTGATTACAAAAAACCCTAACGTACACACATTAAGTGAGATAATGCAAACCACCAGTGATTTTTTTTTGAGAGAACTGCAACTCTCAATTATGGACTTAACCAGTGATCATTTACATGTGTACAGTAATCACTATCTGCCTGTATGAGTAGTCAATTTTGTTTTTCCCCAAATGAAATGACCTATTAAAAAGCAAATTTTGACAATTTTATTCTCTTGTCCCCACTCTAGAAAAAATGTCAGCTTAGCTCTTGCAGTCTCTGTGTTTTGAAATACCTTCAAATCTTTCAGAGTGATGTTTCAAGTTGTTTTATAAAACATAAAGCATGAAATAAAGAATTAAGTTTTGTAGCAAACAAGGGTACATAGGAAATTTCAAATTCATAATCGCTCGTGGCACTTACTGTTTTGATTCTGTCCAGACAGTGATCATTTCAGTAATTCCACAGCGAGATTTTTCCATAGTCTATTACGACTTACTCCCAGAAAAGTTTTATTTCCTACTTAATTCACCTTTACCCTGAAGTCTCATTTCATTACGTAAGCCAATTCAAGCAACGCCTCAAATTCTTCCTCCTGCGGAACATTAGTTGGTTTTGTTTCTCTGCAGGTTTCTGGAGATGCCATGCAAGACCTCCATGTGATACAGATTGCCAGAGTCCAATTGATTTTAGCAGAGATCTAACAGTTTGTATCAGCAGAATATCTGCCCCAACCTCTATCCTCTATTTATGACCACCACATAAAGCCACATTGAAAAAGAGATTTATTACTCTAATCTATGACTTAGAGATAATATGAAACCACATCTCATCCTAAATTGCTGCACGTGCTATCTCCTGACATTTCTATTTTGCTGCATTTCAAGTTCTAAGTCAATATTTTAATTTTCTTTTTTACTTTTTTTCAAAGGATGGAGATGAAGAGAGAGATTTTTTTCTTTGCAGGCCATCATAATACAGTCATAATACAACTGAACTTAACATTAAAAGGTTGTTTTAACCCTTGTGGTGGATCATTAATCTTCAACTAGATCCAAGAAGTCTCTTTATTACATGAATAATCCAGTATCCCATTATATGTATCTTGTAACGGAAGAAAAACTAAGGATAACTGAAAGAGAAGTGAAAGAGAGGGAGGAACAACAGCATTAGAAAACTTTGATAAAAGCCTTTACAAATAATGAATAAATTTAGATTGTGTGAGGGACTAAAGACTAAGTTTCAAACAGACTCTTCCTTCCTCTTTAATCTATCCTCCCTCTCTTTCCTTACTTTCACAAAAATCTGAATAGTGAAGCAAGAACAGATTAAGCATTTTCACTTAATTAAGCAAAGAGATTTCAAGTTAATTCATTTCATAAAAGTATTGCCTTTGTGGAAGCCAACTAAAGCATAGTTTTAATAATCTCCATTTTGTCTACTTTTCACTGAAAAGAAAAATTGGCAGTTGTGACTGATATGGTGTCTGAAAAGGAGAAGAGTTTAGAAACATCAAGCTGATGCAATTAACCTTTGAGGGAGTGTTTTAGGTACTTGGACCACTTTCACATTTTGTACATTGCGATGAGAGTTAAAATAAATAAAGACACATCGCTATTCCAAATTTACGTCCCTCCATTTTCCACCACTTTTGGAGCTGTGATTTCAGTAGTCCAAAAAAAAAAAACCTTGAAGAAACACCAGTAATGGTGAAAAAAAGACTGTTGGGTCCAGCTGCTAAGCTGAAGGGGTAAGAATATCAGATGAAACAAGGCAGAACAAGTTCTGAGTAAGTTTTCAGAGACAAAGCACACAAGCATTGGCCTGGAACATTGGCTGATGTTGACATTGACTACAAGGAATTCTACTTCACAATGCATTAATCAAAAATATTTTTAAAACATGAAAGTGCAACAAATCCTTTCAATTTAGCCAATTCTCTTTAGCATCTACTAACATAATTAGTCAGGTTCTTCCATTATAAAAACTGCATTGAAAGATTTTATATTCTAAAGATGAAACTCTCACTTAGAAGAGCATATTAATACTCCAAAGAGACACCAGGGTACATTTTATGAGGCCATTAAAGGATGTCTTGTGCAGCTGAAGGTGGTTGGCAGGACCTACAAAGAAGTTATTAACAGCCTGTAAACCACGCCCCTGGCTGCTCTGCATGATCTCATCTAGTGATAACTTTTTTTATCTCCAATTCCCAAAGACACCAAAGCCCTGCATCACTCCCTTTACAGACAGTCATGTTAATTCTGAGAAGAAAACACTTGGAAAAGAGTGGGTGTTTTTTGTTCTGGGGTTTTGCTTTGTGTTGTTGTGGGGTTTTTTTTTTGTTTGTTTGTTTGTTTGTTTTTAAATTAAATTGATTTTTAAAAAAGCCCACTCCCACACATCAAATTACACATGCCACTTTCTCCTACAGCAGTACAACACAAAGGGCCTGCCTGCATTAACAATTCCTGGAAATGTGATAGAGTAGACAAAAGGGCAGGAGGAATAAGAAGAGTCATTGCTTTTAATCTAAATTTTTTTCGAAAATTACACAAGATGTCCTGAAGGCATTTTGCTTCTCTTTCAGTTTTGTGTCCCTGTGTCTATGGCAGCACCCCCTCCTCCACAAGAGACCATCTCTTTGTTCAGTCTGAAGAACTATTAGATGACAGGGTAAGATTTCTTTTCACTACCCGGAACCAAAACATATTCTTATCAGAGCTGCTAAACCTCAGGCAACGAAATGTCCATGGGAAAGTTGCTCGGGGCATCACTTTTATTCAGACTGAATCCCGCTTCCAAGCAAGATCAGCCATAAGAGAAACCAGTCATTGGCATTCTGCTCCAGATGACTGCCAGAATAGTTCCCCTACCTCATATAATCCACTTTGCTGGTAGGTTTCCCTTTGCAACATAGCATGCCGTAGAAATGATTGTTGGACACTTAAAACACAAAAATACCACCCCAAAACTGCCAGTCAGCGCTTTTCTGTTTAGAAATATAATACATAACACATTCCTCTTTTTCTCATTTTATGACTGCCATTTTCCAGGCTTCTACGCAGTATATTCTCTGCTTGGAACCTGATGGCTGTATGAAAGTGGTTCAAAAATAAAACTATATTTCTAGTATCTTTATAAGCTATGTGATAACATGCTTTATACCAGATGGCACTCTTAGGTATTACTATTTTTTTTTTACCCCCCAGTATTATATGCTTTAACATAAAAACATAACATTGTAAAACTGTAATCCAGTCTTGTAACTGCAATACAACTGGAGAGTGTGTAATCATCTCTAGCCACAGATGGAAAAGTCTATTTTTGTTGTTGTTGTTGCTGTCAAGGTTATGAGATTGTCTAGTAGCACCAAAGAGTCCAAATTGATAGAAAGGCTACAGAATGATTTAATCTGAGAGCAGATGCCTCCTATAATGCAAGTTGCCTATAACAATTTTTCAAGACAGCATCTGAGTGGGAAGGTAATGTTTGATGATTAGTACTCTCACATTCAAAAAGGCCAGGATCCGGAAACCTAATGTGGAAGCACTTGTCAATTAATTGATGTTACTTACCGTGACAATAAAAGCTTTTTACAACACCTCAGAACTAATTCAAAGAGGTGGCCCTGCAAATTTATTTCTAGCTGAAAACTTTCCTCTAAGTAAAGTTAGACCACTGGAGAAAACTTCTGAAGTTTTCAGACACTTATTGGCTTGAAAAAATAGTGTCTCCCTCAAATTGTTTCTGTTGGTTCAAGTTCTGGTGAATTCTTATCAAATGAGTTAAAAGGTTGCCAGAAACAACTTTCTGCCTTTTGCTTTCTCACTAGATAAAACATGGGGTCAAAAGTGCAAGTGCTGTCTGTCCAACGATGGTGGTTCTGCACTTACTGGTTGGAAGCTGTCAGCTTTGTTGAAAGGAGAACAATTCTTTCTCATTTTACATTTGACTGTAGCTACTGACTGGAGAAGAAATTGCAGCACATCTTGTGCTGGTGGTCTGTGAGGAGCAGATGGGGAGGGAAAGACCACAGCTTTTTATCCCTCTGGGGTTTCTTCCACCATACCCCTGTCAAACTGCTCTTTCCTAGCATTAATCCCACTCAAAACATTGCGATTTGTGCCCCACTGCAAAGACAATGTACATACAGCCACCTGATCTAACTGAAATAACCACTGGGGGATGAACAAAAGAGAGGTGAGGATTCCCAAACATTGGAAATAAATTTGTTTTCAGCCAGCTGCTGTTGCACTTGGGTAAATCATCTCCATGGTTTTGTTCTGAAATGCTTCACCTCAGTGCCTCTATTACCTGGCTTGGGGTTTCTTCAGTGTTATGGAGTTTTTAAGGGATGCATTAAGTGTTGTGTTTGTTTTACTTGTATGCAAGAATGAATATTGCTTTTAAGACCATTGATGTGTCTGGTGAAGCCTTTCAATCATAAAATGTTTTTTTGTAGATACTCTCAAATTCAACTCTCCCAGAAATAGTTGTGCTATTTCAAATACTCTTCATGATTCCTGTGCTAATGAAACTAAGAAAGACTAAGGGACAAGAGAGGGGAAACAAAATGAGACTTACAGACTTAGCAAGGATCATCCTAGAAATAATTGTTACCAAGCACAACATCATCTGGAAAACTTCACAGTATCAAAAGTGAATTCAAAACATTAAACACATTGGAAACCTGTTTACAGATATTGCACATAAACAGACACTCTTCTCTCTGTAGAGAAAACAGAGCAGCAGTAGTAGCAGAGATGTCTCTACAACAGGTTTGCAGTCCTGAGCCCTGTTTCAGGCAAGGAGGGAAACAGAGTGTGATTCTAGGTCCTTGTCACTTTGCAGTATGCCATTTTGTGCTGAACCACAGCACAGATGACCTGCAACACAGCCTAACCAGGCTATAGCTGATAATCACCAGCATCTCAGTTATGTGGGGGAGCAAAAGAAGATTCCTGGCTGGGAAACACCTAATTTTCCACTCAGATATGTAAAATTAATTCATTATATAAACTTACATTACATTCCAGAGTCATACCATCTTTCTTTCTGTTACATTTGTTAAAGAAATCGAGAGATTCTTTAATCTGATTTCTTCAAAATCATTGTTTGTGCCATAAAATTAATCTTTAGCTAATTTCCATTGCCAAGTTTGTTTCTTTAAGGCATTTGTGCAAAATATGATTTTAAACAAAGCTAAAACCCTAAAAGAATTTTGCATTAGTTATTAATAACCATGCAAAATGTAAGGCATTGTGACAGTCCAAGTAAGATTGCATGTTAGGCCATGCTAAACAAGCACATAGATTTCAGTCAATTTCAGGTTTCTCCAGTTTAAGTTTGTTTCCCATTAGAATTCAGAATAAACAGAATGACAAAAGTAGGAAAGTATGTTAAATAGATGTGCAAAACGCATGACAGATGACTCTGATGTGGTAAATAAAATATAATATCTTCAATTGCTACAGATTACTCATTCCATGACTATATGAAAGACAAAGTAAGAGCAGCGAATAAAACAGCGAAAAAACGCAACCTTTTCAGAATGATATGCCTTTTATAAAATAACCATTAAAGGTGTGGGCAGGAAGGAAAAGGTTTATGTTACAACAGAAGCCTCTAAAGAAGAGGAGGTTCAACACATGGCTCTGAATTGATTGTTTCACCACTGCATCCTGTCTCGAGTAGCGGCCGCTTCAGTGAAATCCCAGAACTGTCCAGGCTGAGAGGGACTTGTGGAGCAGCTCACACAAACCCAGGCAGGTACAGCCAGAGCAGGTTGCTCAGGCTCTGCTCAGCCATATCTTTAATCCTCCAAGGACAGAGTCCACAGTTTTGCTGGGTGGAGGTTGCAAGAAGGAACAAGGGGTAGGGGGGGAGGAGTAAAGAAGAAGGAAGAAACAAAATGGGGAATGAAAAAGAATCCAGGCAATTTTTCAAGGCTAGAGAGTGGTTTGTTTTATGCAGTTGTAACCTGATAACTTTGCTGGATAGAGGACAAACCAATTCTACACAAACTGATGTACAGTTTCCTTTGCTTCCATATTCCTTTTATATAAGGTTTGCAATATCTTATATTTACCTTTACCTACTTGTGCTACAATTCATTTTGTGGCTGACAAACCACCACTTTGTTTCCTTGGTGATTTCTCTTTTAAATTGGGGTGTCGAAACAGCCTTGTCCTGCTCAGTATTTTGTACTAAGGCCAAGAGGGTGATCTTTCACCATGGCTGAGGAACCACCCAAGGAACTCTTTACTTGAGAAAGCAGCAGATGTTGAAGAAAATCTTCCAAAGATTAAAACCAGCAAAGTAATCACTGAAGTAGCCCAGAAGAAACCTTACAGCATCTTGCCTTTCTAGTCTCCTATTTATATGAAATCAGCAAATAACACAAACCCAAGGCAGGAAGTACAAAAACATGAGGATTTGAAGTCAAGAATGATGCAAGTGACCATAACTAGGATAATAAACAATGGAAAAACAAATCAATGATGAAAATGAAGTAAAACTGCAGAGAAAGTGGAGAAGGCACTTGGCATTGTAGTCCAGTCTGCAGTCATTCAATATCCCCTGCTCATGAAGCCAAGGCAGAAAGCTTGAACACATACCTGATCTGTACTAACTAATACCAGACATTAAAGCAGACCTGCCAGAAAATAAAAACAATCACGAACTCACCATATATAGTAGTTTTCAACCTAAGATGGCTACAGATTGAAAATGAAATTAAATCCAATGTCTTGGTTTCTGCCATCAGGGTATTTAATGGACACAGGCCCCAGTAACAAAATCATCCAAAGCAGCAGAAAGAACATTGTGATAATCAGTTAACATAGTCCAGCACTGTGATTTTCTCCACAGTAAGCCAAGGTTTATCTTTTGGTAGAGATACAGCTCTGGGAAGACTGAGGGCCAAATCTATGAAATAAACTCCCTCATTGAATGAGAGGACCATTCTCCACAAACACTCTTTCTTGGCTGTGTTTTCCCTAACAAATACAAGCAAGGCAACCCAGACAAGCTCTGAAGTCGAAACCCAGATACTTTGCTGCACACACTTTCACTGTGGGAAAGGAGTAAGAGAGCAAACAATGCCAGATGTTAGGCACACTAGGAGAGTACTCAGATACTTTGGTGATGAATGACTGTAACCCCTTCTTTAGGACCCAGCAGACTGTTTATTGCCTGAAGCAAAAGATAGTGTTCCCCTTTCATAACGATTGTGTACTGCACTATCATACCAATGAAGTTACAATTGGGGCATTGTTTACAAAATAATTTTCAAAAAGCTGTGAGATAAAAGATTATTCAGCATACCACCGAGGGCATTATTTTGCATAGTTTATAAAATGCATAATTGTGCTAACATACCTAATTGTCAAGCCACACTTTTGGCAAGCTAACGTGTGAGTGGGTGCCAAACAGTAGGGAATACAAAATAGAGTGAGGAAGCAGTTGAGATTTGATGGTACTCTGCCTCCCATCAAAAATGTTCTTCCATGAAAATATATAGTATACATATGAGCAAGCATTGTAACTAAGACTCTGAGAAGCATTCATAAATCTATTTTTTATATTGTCCCTAACTTCTCTGGAGTTACTATCAGGACAAATAGAATATCAGGATTTGTTTAGCAGCATTTCTTCATATTGAACCAGATTTAGGAAACATGGATTCAAAAACATGAGAGGTTCTTCTAAATCTTCATCCAAGACTATTGCTCTGTGATTTCTGTTTTACATTACATATATATGCATATTTGTTGTTATGTCTTTATTCTTGCACATACAGAGGTTGGTGACAGAGGTAAAAAACTCACACTTTGTCAGAAACAAAGCCAAGCCATCTGGATAGTCATATGTTAAGGCAGCATATTATTTTAAAAGGGGTTGTCTATGCTTCTTGAAACACCTTACTGGAAACATCAAGGTTTTTAGCTCCACTTTTTAAGTTTTGTTAATTTTTACTCTACCTCACTAACATGACAAACTCCACTCCACCCCTTTCTATTCTTCTCCTCTTTGGCTCTTCCAATCACCCCCATCACATCTACATTGATAAACTGATTCCCAACATCCATAAAAAAAAAAAAAAAAAAAACAAACAGGCACTATCTGGGAGAGCAACAACTCCCATCTGCCAGAACCACTCCGAGGAATATGATAACCTTTAGAAAATGTGGTGGGTCACAGGCTAGCTCAAACCTGTGTGCTCTCCATCTAACACATTAAGATGGATTTTGATGCCAAGGCTCACTACCCCCAATCCAAATATAACTGAGAGTCTGAAGCCCCACATAAATTTTGAAGATATTTAGTAAAAATGTTATTGGCATGCACATCAGTTGCTGTGGCACCAGATACACATATGTGTGTGAGTGCTTATATATAGGCATAAAGGACCAGAAGCAGAGAGGTTTTGGAGACAGCAGGCAGGATTCACAAGTCATACATGCCACGACCTCTGGGCCCTTTAAATCCCTGGTAGCACAAAAATTAAGACACTGAGATGAGAACAAGCGAACACATGTACTTCCAGTCCCCACCTCTCCCATCAGAGATCATGGCACTCAAACAGACATTTACAAATCTAATTGTTTCAGCCAAAGTTAAATGTTTTCTCTACGTGTGCAGTGTGTATGTTTGCATGTGTGAGTGAGCAGATACAAGGAGTGAGGACAAGGGAGTAGCTCTTCTTCTCTGTGTGTATCCTCTGCAGGCTCATTTCTGGTCCTCCAGAGCAACCTCTGGTGCAGCAGTGTGGCTGTAAAATGCTGTGCTGAGCCAAATTCTCCTAACTGCTCAAATATTCTAGTTCTTTGCCAGAGATGCCCAGGCTGCAAAACACCTCTCACCTATTTCAGCATTCTGCTTCCACAAAGATGCCAGTTCACCCGTTTTCAAAATTCAGAATTCATTACTTGCTAAACATCCTGGGTTTTGTTATTATATAGCCACTGATACAGTAATTTGTTTATAATTCTGGAGGGAAAAAAAACCCTCTCTCTCCCTTTAATCCTTTCACATTTTAGAAGTCTAATAAATTTCCTTGTCTTTCTGTGCAAATGTCTGCTAAAACATACTGACTAGGAAACAGAAATACATGTTTTACTTCTCTAACTTTTCAGAGATTTTGTTTTCAAATATCTTTATTGAAGCACTAGAGATGAACTCTATTAATGTTATGCTTGCATTCTTTACAGCATTTTATAAGCATATAAGCAAGTAACCTCAGAATTAATTTCTATCAAAAATACAACCTTACATACAGAATTGCTGCCATTAGTAAGTGTTGGTTTACTAGGGAAATGGTAAAGAGGCTGTTAAATATTGGAGTTTAGTGATGTAGTTCAGAATTGCTTGGACTGGATCAGTCAGGAATAGGCTGGTTACTCTGTCATCTCCTGAAACTTGCAGTTTGAACGGGTTTAATTAATTGCTTTTTTACACATGCACGAAAACCTCTTAGTTCTGTGAAACCACTTGTGCTGGCTTGAAGGCAAAACCAGCGAGAGACTCCAAGTCAGAAAAAACAATTTAATAGGAGAGGAAAAAAAAAAAGTAAAATAAAATAAAACACATGCAATGGTACAAAAGATCACTGACAGAGTCAGAATACAACCTGAAACCGTGGTGGTGGCAGTCCAGATGAAGTGGTCTTGTTGAAGCAGTGTTCTTGCAGAAAGGTCTGGTAGCTCTTGTCCTCTGGGAATCCAGTGGGTAAGGCTGCCTGTGCTGTCCCAAGGCCCCGATTATATCCAGGTGGGAATGCTTGGCTCCTCCCCCTGGGCGGAGCATCTCACAATGGACTGATATCATTTTATCAGTTTTGCAATGGGTCCTTGATTGCCTATTAAACAGAGATAGCTCCTGGGGAGAGTTATCTATGAGTCATGCAGGACGGCATTGATGGGCCATGAACAGAAGATAGTCTGGAGGGAGGGGGCACGGGAAACAGTGGTGCACAACAACATTTCATGTAGATGGTGATAGAATACATACTTTGGGCACATTTTACATTGTAACCTAGGACATAATCCACCCCTTATTCTATGACCATCTACATTATACCTAAATTAATACATTCTTACAACTAGATAGATAAATATACACATATACAGAATGAAACCCTACACTCAGTTCTCACTTAAAATTAGGTCTCCCTGTGGTACACAACGGGTTTCCCCATCTTTCTGCATTACCCACCAAGTGGAACCAGGTCCTTGAGCAAAAACAATCCCACGGATGGGTCTGCCTTTGCTTGATGTGGGATTAATCCAAACAGTTTTTCCTAAGACGCCTTTCATGTGTACCACAGGGACTTTATCTCCATCCACTGTGTGCAAGGGTTCAGACTGGGCAGGACCAGCTCGATTGATTGACCCTCGAGTGTTGACCATCCAGGTGGCCTTTGCTAAGTTCAGTTCCCAATTTTTGAAAGTCCCCCTACTGAGCGCCTTCAGGGTAGTCTTAAGTAACCCATTGCACCGTTCAACTTTCCCGGCAGCTGGTGCATGATAAGGGATGTGATATATCCATTCAATGCCATGTTCTCTAGCCCAGGTGTTTATAAGGCCGTTCTTGAAATGGGTCCCATTGTCTGACTCGATTCTCTCAGGAGTGCCATGTCTCCACAGGACCTGCTTTTCAAGGCCTAATATAGTATTCCGAGCAGTAGCATGAGGCACAGGGTAGGTCTCCAACCATCCAGTGGTGGCTTCCACCATAGTTAGCACATAGCGCTTGCCTTGGCGGGTTTGGGGAAGGGTGATGTAGTCAATCTGCCAGGCCTCCCCATACCTGTACTTCAACCATCGTCCACCGTACCACAGAGGCTTTACCCGCTTGGCCTGTTTGATTGCAGCGCAGGTCTCACAGTTGTGGATGACCTGTGAGATGTTGTCCATAGTAAGGTCCACCCCTCGGTCACGGGCCCATCGGTATGTTGCATCTCTCCCCTGATGACCAGACGCATCATGGGCCCAACGGGCTAAGAATACTTCTCCCTTGTGTTGCCAGTCTAGATCCACCTGTGATACTTTCACCTTGGCGGCTTTGTCCACCTGCTCGTTGTTGTGATGCTCTTCATTAGCCTGACTCTTGGACACATGTGCGTCCACGTGTCGAACCTTAACGGTCAGCTTCTCTACTCGGGCGGCGATGTCTTGCCAAATCTCAGCAGCCCAGATGGGTTTCCCTCTGCGCTGCCAATTGGCCTTTTTCCAGCGGTTCAGCCATCCCCACAGAGCATTAGCTACCATCCACGAGTCGGTGTAGAGATAGAGTCTTGGCCACTTCTCTCGTTCGGCAATATCTAAAGCTAGCTGGATGGCTTTAAGTTCTGCAATTTGACTTGATCCACCTTGTCCTTCAGTAGCTTGTGCAACTCGTCGTGTGGGGCTCCATACTGCAGCCTTCCATTTCCGGTTAGCGCCTACAATTCGGCAGGAACCATCAGTGAAAAGGGCATATTGTCTTTCAGTCTCCGGTAGCTCGTTATACGGTGGGGCTTCCTCGGCACGTGTCACTTGTTCTTCCTCTTCTTCAAAAGATAATCCAAAAGTCTCACCTTCAGGCCAGTTAGTTATAATTTCTAGAATCCCAGGGCGATTCGGGTTTCCAATACGGGCGCGCTGTGTGATGAGGGCAATCCATTTGCTCCATGTGGTGTCAGTGGCATGATGCGTGGAAGGAACCTTTCCCTTGAACATCCATCCCAGCACTGGTAGTCGAGGTGCCAAAAGCAGCTGCGTTTCAGTGCCAATTACTTCTGAGGCAGCTTGAAGTCCTTCATAGGCGGCTAAGATTTCCTTCTCTGTGGGAGTGTAGTTGGTTTCAGATCCTCTGTAGCTTCGGCTCCAGAATCCCAGTGGTCGGCCTCGAGTCTCCCCAGGCACCTTCTGCCAAAGACTCCAAGACAGGCCATTGTTCCCGGCTGCTGAGTAGAGCACGTTCTTCACCTCTGGTCCCGTCCTCACTGGGCCAAGGGCTACTGCATGAGCGATCTCCTGCTTGATCTGGGCAAAGGCTTGCTGCTGTTCAGGGCCCCAGTGGAAATCGTTCTTCTTGCGGGTGACCAGGTAGAGAGGGCTCACAATCTGGCTGTACTCAGGAATGTGCATCCTCCAGAAACCTATGGCGCCTAGGAAAGCTTGTGTCTCCTTCTTGCTGGTCGGTGGGGACATGGCGATGATCTTATTGATGACCTCAGTGGGAATCTGCCGCCGTCCATCTTGCCACTTTACTCCCAGGAACTGGATTTCTTGGGCCGGTCCCTTCACTTTACTTCGCTTAATGGCAAAACCAGCTTTCAGCAGAATCTGGATGATCTTTTCTCCTTTCTCAAAGACTTCCCCTGCCGTGTTCCCCCATACAATGATGTCATCAATGTACTGTAAATGTTCAGGAGCCTCACCTTTTTCCAGTGCAGTCTGGATCAGTCCATGGCAGATGGTGGGGCTGTGTTTCCACCCCTGGGGCAGTCGGTTCCAGGTGTACTGTACGCCCTTCCAGGTGAAGGCAAACTGGGCCCTGCACTCTGCTGCCAAAGGAATGGAGAAGAAGGCATTG
This sequence comes from Hirundo rustica, assembly GCF_015227805.2. NCBI lineage: Eukaryota > Metazoa > Chordata > Aves > Passeriformes > Hirundinidae > Hirundo > Hirundo rustica. The sequence continues at coordinate 69,886,739 of NC_053454.1, read as the reverse complement.
GCAATATCAATGGTCGCATACCACTTTGCTGCCTTGGACTCTAGCTCGTACTGAAGCTCCAACATGTCTGGCACAGCAGCACTTAGTGGTGGGGTGACTTCATTCAGAGCACGGTAATCCACAGTCAGTCTCCATTCTCCACTGGACTTACGCACTGGCCATATAGGGCTGTTGAAAGGTGAACGAGCCTTGCTGACCACCCCTTGGCTCTCCAGTTTCCGAATCATCTCATGGATAGGAGTCACAGAGTCTCTGTCGGTGCGGTATTGCCGTCGGTGTACTGTTGTTGTGGCGATTGGTACCTGTTGTTCTTCAACTCTTAGTAGTCCCACAGCACAGGAGTCATCTGAGAGACCAGGCAAGGTACTCAGTTGTCTGATGTCTTCTGTCTCTACAGCAGCTATCCCAAAAGCCCAGCGATATCCTTTTGGATCTTTGAAGTATCCATTTCTGAGGTAGTCTATGCCAAGGATGCATGGGGCCTCTGGGCCAGTCACGATGGGGTGTTTTTGCCATCCATTCCCGGTTAAACTCACTTCGGCCTCCAATACAGTCAGCTGCTGGGACCCTCCTGTCACTCCAGAAATAGAAATGGATTCTGTTCCTACATACCTTGATGGCATCAGGGTACATTGGGCACCAGTGTCAACCAAAGCCGTATATTTTTGTGGGTCAGATGTGCCAGGCCATCGGATCCACACAGTCCAATAGATCCGATTGTCCCTTTCCTCTACCTGGCTAGAGGCAGGGCCCCCCTATTCCTGGTCATGGTACACGTTGCTTTCTTCCTGTAAATATGTTCCTGAGGTCCCTTCAAGTGGATCAGTCATATCATTCTTCTTATACTGTCTGGGGTTCTGTGCCTTTGAGACTGGAGCAGTGTTGGCTCTAGATGAGCTCTTCGTGGTAGGTGTCTCTCTCTTCAGTTCACGTACCCGGGCTGCTAAGGAGGAGGTGGGTTTTCCATCCCAATTCCTCATGTCTTCTCCATGTTCCCGAAGAAAAGACCAGAGGTTACCTCGTGGAGTGTATCCTCTCTCCCTGGCTGGTGGGTACCTGCTCCTAATGGCAGAGACTCTTGTTGGTTCTGGCGAGATGTGGTAAATTTCTTCCTTAAGTTCCTTTTTTAGTTTCTGATGGCCCTCTTCAATCAAGCTCCGGACTTGCTCAGCCAGCCTTGTTTCCACGGATGAGACATGGGTACGAAATGGGGCGGTGACAGTATCCTCGTAAATTCTTAGTTTATTGACCAAGACGCCCACCTTGTCCTCACCTTCCCTCCATTGCAGCGTTGCCAGGTAACGGGAGTACATCTCTGGTCCAAGCCGTGCAAATCTCAACCACATCTGCGATGTGCACTGGACATCATCTGGGCTTTTAGGAAATCTCTCATCTTCTGAGAAAATGATCTCCAGCACAGCCAATTCCCTCAGGCATCGGGTACCTTGTTCCATTGTGCTCCATTTTCCTTGGTGCACCTGGAGGTCTTCTTTACAAAGGTATCTGTCCCTCACACTTGTTAGCAGTCGCCGCCAGAGGCTGAGAGTTTGTTGGGTTCTCCCGATCCCCTGGTCAATGACCACATCCCGAGACAGCGATCCCAGTTGCCTGGCCTCACTTCCATCCAGAATGGTGTCATTGGCTGCAGCGTCCCAGATGCGGAGCAGCCAGGTCAGGATGGACTCGTTTGTCTGGCGGGTGAATTCCCTCCGCAGGTCACGCAGTTCACCCAGGGATAGAGAGCGGGTGATGATCTCTGGCTCTGTCTCTTCTGCTGGGTGCGAAGGTCCTGCCACATCCTCATCAGTCATTATGCGGACTGATTTGCTCTTTGATTTCTTCTTCTGAACAGGGGCAACTGCCACTGGTTTAGGTTGTTCTGCTTCGGTGACAGTTTGTGTGGAGATGCTGATGGCACTTTTGGTTTCTTTCTCCTCTGTGACAGCTTGTGTAGACACTGACACTGTTGCTTTGTTTTTGGTTCCTTTCTCTTCTGTGATGGTCTGAGTAGATGCAGAAACTGTTGCCTTGTTTTTGGTTCTTTTCTCTTCTGTGACAGTCTGCATAGATGCGGTTCCTGTTTCCTCTACGACAGTTTGTGTAGACACGGATGCAATTGTTTTGCATTTGTTTCTTTTTCCCTCCTCCTCAAGGAGACGCTGCACCACCCCATGTAGTGTTTGATTTCTAAACATGGTGCAGGCCGTGCAGAGAAGGCAAAGCAGAACTAACAACAATATTATGCTGTCCTTGGCACCTAGAGAGAACTCAATACTTTTGAAAACTGCTGTGCCATACCTAAAAGACTGGAAAAAATCATTCTTTACCCCTCCCCACAGGGGCTGGGTGCGATTATTGAGAGCCCAGATGTAGCATTCTGGACCAGGACAAGAACACAAAATAGAGTATATATTTCGAATGATGCTCATTGCCTCAGAGGTTATCATACAATAAACATAATAGACCAATACAGCAATTCTGGTACCATACCCTGGTCTACACATGAGCATTAAGACCGGCAAATACTGCCCCATGTGTGGGAAAATGTAGAGAGCTAGGTATAAGATATATGAAAGCATGTTGAGCATCATAGCGGACAGCTGTTTCTTTTTTCCTCACTACAAAATTGTAATTCTGACTTTTCTCAGTACCTCCTGCCCCACGTTGGGCGCCAAAATATATGTGCTGGCTTGAAGGCAAAACCAGCGAGAGACTCCAAGTCAGAAAAAACAATTTAATAGGAGAGGAAAAAAAAAAAGTAAAATAAAATAAAACACATGCAATGGTACAAAAGATCACTGACAGAGTCAGAATACAACCTGAAACCGTGGTGGTGGCAGTCCAGATGAAGTGGTCTTGTTGAAGCAGTGTTCTTGCAGAAAGGTCTGGTAGCTCTTGTCCTCTGGGAATCCAGTGGGTAAGGCTGCCTGTGCTGTCCCAAGGCCCCGATTATATCCAGGTGGGAATGCTTGGCTCCTCCCCCTGGGCGGAGCATCTCACAATGGACTGATATCATTTTATCAGTTTTGCAATGGGTCCTTGATTGCCTATTAAACAGAGATAGCTCCTGGGGAGAGTTATCTATGAGTCATGCAGGACGGCATTGATGGGCCATGAACAGAAGATAGTCTGGAGGGAGGGGGCACGGGAAACAGTGGTGCACAACAACATTTCATGTAGATGGTGATAGAATACATACTTTGGGCACATTTTACATTGTAACCTAGGACACCACTTTACATATTTTACCTATAACTGGTAGTTGGTGTTACATCAGTTTCTGTTTCTGAGGTTCTAGTCAAAATAGTCTGCAAACCAAACAGTCTGGTTCTAGTCTGCAAAACAGACTATGTCTCCCAGGGGTTTTTTTGAGCTCTTTTAGGAAGTTTGAGTGGAGGGGCTCACTAGTTCAGTCCTCCTAGGTCTCATGTAGTAATGCCAGACTTGCCCAAGTATAATCTTTAAAAAGATTGAAGCACATGTATGTTCATCACTTGAGTAAAATGTTTAGAATCTATTATTTTGAAATTAAATTATAGCTACATTACCACCAGCTTTATTTTTGAACAAGCTACCAAATCCACGAAAGCAGAAAAACAACCTTCCTCCAATCCAGATAACAGCAAAATGAACATATTCTGTCATAAAACATTTTACTTCTATTTATAATTTGTGTAAAAATGTGAGGCAGATCAGAGTACAGGACTGATTTGTCCAGAAGGATCCCCTTTTTTTTTTAACGAGCATAATAAGCATGCTATGAGAAATAAACAATCATACCAAATGTTCCACTGGCAACCCGTGTGAATGCATCCTATCAGCCAGCCGCCACAGAGCTGTTCCATTTGATCTCTGCCCAAGCTCATACGGCATCTCAGTAACTGACTGCGTCTCCTAGAAAGTAATCCTGAGTCCTGAATAATCACCTCTGAGCCCTGTTAGCGGAGGGGTTGTGCTAAGCACAGCTTCAACTGCAAGCACAGAAGGAAATCCCCAGAAAAGCTGCTAAGCCAGAGGCAAGGCCCTCCAGGCAGAGGAAAGCCTTCCGTACCCTCTCCAGGGCCTGAATGAGCACTCTTGCCACTGGAGTATTACACAGAAGGAAAACCACTGCTCAACTGGTCTCCTTTTCAGCGGAAATAAAAAGCAGCCAGTGCATGCTGGGATTTGGTTTGATCTCAGCGGCGTGCCACGGGTGTGCTGCGAGAGCCCCTTCTGGACCTAGGAAACCTTAAGAGGCTTAGATGGAAACGTATCTTTTGGGGGGATTATAATTCAAGCAGACACAATGACCAGAGAGACTGGTCTATAAAGAAGGTGGCTGATCCAGGAGTTTAGGATCCTACAGACTCAGGTAGTAGGCAAGCAGGATTGTGCTGTCATAACTTAGCTATTTTTTACCAGGGTTCGTCCTTTCTATTTTTCCATAGTCATCTTTAAAGACACAGCTTTGGCTATTTGCAAGTGCGAAATGAATACGTGCTTCTAACACAATAGAAAAAAAAAAAAAAAAAGTTTTTTCATCATCAACAAAGAACAATTCCCACGCTGCTCAGCAGCTAACTACAACTTTTAAATTTACTATTATTGAGCTGTAGAAAAGATACCAATGATTTTTCACACTTTCACCAGCATAGAAAAATAAAGCTTTTAAGAGAATCACTCCTCAAAATCTTACCCCCACAGATGTAAGAGTTGTTATTTTTGTTATAGTTTGTATATTTAAAAAATAGTGATATACCCACATTTCTAACTGTACATTTGTATTTGGGATCGTTTTGTTTTATTTCAATCAATACTCCTCAAGCTCTCCTACTGCATAAATTGATACGCTTTTTTTCACAGACTTTTTTAGTTCAAAAACTCTGATTGACCACATCATCCAAAAATAATTGGCATCATACAAAACTGTATTCTAGTAGGCCTTACTTATTTTAAAACAAGTTCAGAGTTGTACCTAACTATTGCAAGTGTGTAAATCTGCTGTAGTCATGAGAGTCAAAAATACGCTGTGCTAGAGGGATTGTACTGGAGGGCTTTAGCAACCAGAGCATTGGCACCCTCTGGCTCAGCTGACCTTTGAAGATCTCTGTGTTGGTGCTATGAGGACAGACTGGCCAACTCTTTAGGAAGAAAACTTCCTTTGGCAGCAACATAATTAGGCTCTAGATACTTTGTTTTGAAAACTGGAGTCCTGTTACACTAAGAACATCGCAAGATGCCCAAGCAAAAGCAGTTACTGAGTTTTAAGTTAAATCATAATTAGGAGAGAACAAAGAGGTGGCCTAAATCCTCTGGAGTGAATTTAAATAATGAGGTTTGTTGATTTGTTTGAAAAGTTACTGTTTCACAAATAAGAGGGTCCTCTCTGAAGAGGAATGATTTTAAAGCAAGAAGCTGACATAAATATGTCTCCATTCAGTGATGTGAAAAAACCACACCCTCGGCTCTTTCCCTGGTCTACATTATCCACTGCAGTGGATATCTCGGCAAGTGTCCATCCTACAGCATGTTACTCCAAAGTTACCTGAAGGTAACAGGGAAAGCTTCTGTTAAAACACAGACAACTCTGCTCCCATGAACAGTAACAGCCAGGAAAACCCCGTGGCAGGAGATCACATACCTGCATCCCAGGAATGTGGAGAAAAGTGCATTTATATGGGATCTTTTTTCCTTTTACTTTAGCCAACCAAGTCTTAAAGTATTCAGATCCTCATCTTTCCATACACCAGCTTTCCTCTCCTCCTGAAAAGGAAACAATTGTTCATCATTTTACAGGAACTTCTTCTAAGCAAAGTCAGTGGTGAATCATGCTGAAGGCAACACCTTTAAAAGTGGTTTGACTGTGCATGATTCCTGATGAATTGCTTTCTTTCATGGTGAGCTGAAAGCCAGGCTTTTAAACCGAGTTTCTAGACATTTGCTCAATTTTGCTGCTCTTGACTTAAAAATGGAACAGCAAGAAAAAGGCAGACACCTTCATCCCAAGGTCACCTGTCACCCAGCATACCACACTAAATTCTTTTTGTTATCAAGTTATGAGTGTGAGGGGACTCTGTAAATAAAGTCTGACAAGTGGGGATGGGAGGGGAAAGTCCACCCAATATGTATTGACAGTTTCTGCTCCTCTTTTTGTCAGCAAGTTTTGTAGTATATACTCTTGCAGCAGACAAAGAAATTTTGTTTACGATTGCTACACATACCTCCAACCAATTTGCTTTAAATTGTTTTTTATCGGCTTACTAATTTGGCTATTTAAAATTTCTAAATATAGTGTATTTCTCAAGTTAAAAACTGGGACCTATGACAGGTATTAAAATTGGATCACAGGCTTTGAAAGGGATGCTCCTATGGCATGGAGAAAAACAGGATGGACTCTGGAGAAAAAAAGGATACTTACGTTTGAGATTCTAAAAGCTTTGATGAAATCAAAACTACTCTTTCCCATTCTCATGCCTTTTTTTTTTTTTTTTTTTTTTTTCTCCCCTGGCCTATCCCTCTGTTTTTTCAATATTCAGCATGTGTTAAACATTTATCACATTCATTATAAAAACTATTTTTAAACTATTTTAAACTTATCTTTTGCAATTAAATACTTAAGATTTTGCTTAGTTTTTTTTAGGGTAGAGGGTAAGAAAATAAAGGAAAAAAAATCTTTCCTTGATTTACTTGGTAAGTATAATATCTCATGATACATTTTTACAATTCAGAATAAGATATTTAGTATGCAAACACCCTGAAGAAAAGCAAATAATTGTTCTCTCCGAGAGCACAGAAGCCATACGTAAAATCATGCTTCTTGTATGCAACAGAAATGACTGACATATCATCAGAATGAACCAATATATAGATGAAAAGAATCATCCTCTGGAGATCAACTAGAGGCAAGTACATTAAAAACCTACTTTTCCTCTTTTTTTTCAAACAAAGTCTTTTTTATTGCAATGGTTGCTTAATATTAAAATGTAAAAGAAATTCACTTAGGAGGAACCAGAAATAATAGCTGCTTTCCATCTGGCCACATTAATCTTTCATTCTCATCTCCTCTGTAGTAGAGAAAGAGAGGAAAATCCCTTTTGTTTTACCCTGTGGATGATGTTTATTGGTACATCCCTTGGAGACTGACATTTAAACACTTCCAGTTTCAAGCTGGGTTTCCCACTCCAACCAGTCCTTTAGCTCCTGTGCTGCTCCAAGCCGGTTAGATCTGTACCAAGGCTTCACAACAAAATTACACAGGAAAACAGGTCATCAGTCTGTGGTGGCCACATTTTGAACACAATCATCAGCTGGGGTCTCCAGGGGAGACCCGGGTGTTACCCTGACCATTTCCAAATTCTACCTAGAAGTCAAATGCGTATGCAAAACTGTGGAGATGTCTATTTCAATCATGAATTTAAGCATCTAGAGTTGCCTTGGCTGTCTTCTGAAGGCAGTTTTTGGGGCATTTCTCATTGATTGGCTGGAGTGTGTTGTAGGGGTGATGGTGAGTTTTTGGCCGATTATCATCATCGTCATTCCAATTCTTTTCTGATCTGGAAATCTACCTATATTTGTTTTGTTTTTCAGACAATTACAACTAATTTGGAAATGCTTTGTGGAGCACAAGTCTCGACTGCTTTTCTGGGACTTCACTGGCTATGGTGTACTGCAGAAATATCCAAAAGCAGAGACCTACACAGCCTATACCAGGTTATCTAGTCAAATTGTCTGTGGGTCCCTCACGGTGAAAGGAGGCCACAGCCATGCTGGTAGCAAGCTTAAAATGAACAAACTTTCCTGTAAGACACAGCTGTAAGTTAATGGGATTAGATGCATTGTTAATGATGCCATTACACCAGGCAAACCTGCATTCAATTCTCTAAATAGGAAAAATGACTATACATAGAGCACCAGGTACAGAGAGATTACACACACGCCTCAACATATGTAGTTACCAATTATCAAAAAAAAAAAAAAAAAAAAAGTTTGAGCTGATATTTTTGTAAAAGCTTTAGAAAGCTATGAACTAATAATAGGAAAAGTTACCTGTGAAACAGTCCCCACCTTAGTTCCAAGCCTAAAAGCACCAGGTACACAACTACTGCGATGCAGAAAGCAGAATGGACGCATGCTCCCTCCACAAGCATTTTTCCAATGGCTAAAACACATACAACACTAAAGTCAGAGCCTAAACCACAGCCCTTGACTGAAACCTCAGAGTTTTAATCCATCTCCTAGATCATGTATTTTGTAGGTCTTCATCCCATCCTTATGTTGCTCAGGGAAATTCATGGTGCTCGGCAAACAGAGACTTGCTTTCCACAAACCCATTGCATCTGTTCTGGTCTCCCTTAAGCTTACTGTTTTATATATACTGTAAAGTTGCACATTGTGAAAAGGGCCTATTAATTACATTCACAGCACACCAGAAAACTTGGTGAAAGTCACACCTACACACAGCATGGCATATTGGGGGAAAAAAAATAAATAAACAAAAAAACCCAAACCAGATGAAGAGGACCAAGGTTCACACAGATTTAACAAAGGTTTCCCAACAGCTTGGGGGAGGACTCCCCAAACAGCTCTTGTGCAGAGTGCTTTCAACTCGTGCACAAGTCATGAGGACTTAAAGACTCCTCACAACAGTGCCAAGACCAACACACCAGAAAGTATGCAATCATAACTACCAGAAGGAACTGGAGTTTAGAGCTGCTCTGCGGAGTCTTTTAGATACAAACTTTGATGTCAACTTTTCTTCTCACTGAATAATGTCACTGTTAAGCAGACAGCCTTTGCTACAGCGTTAGGAAAAATATCATTTCAACAAGGCTACAGAATTTCAATAACAGCAATCACATTCTAATATAGGAATTTGATAAATTCGCCATGACCCAAAAGAAATATATTAAATTCAGACTGGTTTAATAGCAAAATTTGTATGTGATATGCTATTTTTAATACATGGAGCAGAAAACAAGAAAAGACAACAGGAATAATACCCAGTGAAAAAAATCCTTCAACAAATGTGTTTAGAAATACTCAGCACTAAATTAGATACTAGATTTTAAAACCTGACAAAACTGAGAATTTGTAAGGAATGCTGGTTATTTTTTGTACACTAGCATAGAGCACATCCTTTCTTCAAAATGCCTCCCTGCAAATGTTTCATCAGATTCCACTTGGAAAACAGCAAATTCCATAAGTTCTTTGTGTTTATAAGGATAATAACAGTAAATTTAACAATCATGCCTTAAACTGAAAAAAATGGTAACTTCATTCAGAATGGGTCAAAGAAGAAAAACTGCAAGTTTATATTTCATCTATAAGACTTTCCTCAGTGAGAACTCTTTAACAAAAAAAAAAAAAAAAAAAAGACTTGTTAACTAAATCCATATCTGAGATTTAAATCTGTGCCTGGAACTCATCTGTGACTTTTTAGTACAGCTGATGTGGTTTTAATGAGATCACATTTAGGTAACTGATTAAAAAGTAAACAGGAGGAAGTAATGTTAGGTACTCTCAGCATTTCATGCAGTCAAAAATTCTTGAGGCAGATCCTTGCAGCAGAGGCTTTGGAGATAGTTCATTTAATCACCTTTCTGTTGGGTTTAAGTGGGTTGACATAGGGAGGTGATGCAAAAAACCACACCCTCATCCTCAATGAAACAATAATTAGCCAACTTTAAAACATCTAACTGCTCAGGTAAAGTACATCAAATCCTTCAAACAACAATGCCTCAGGCAGATAAATGAACATGTTAGGTTTATTATATAGTGAAATTGTTTCTGGAGATGCTTGGTACAAACCAAACCAAAAACAGTGCTGAGCACTGTGGACCGTATTTCCTGATACCTTCAATGCCTTGTAGGCATTTAATACTCAAATTTAATTTTAATACTCCATTTAATACTGAAAAACTTGGTCATGCATTGAACACCCCAAATAACTCAAACTGCAAATGCTTAAGGAACCAATGTCTGAATTAATTTGGTTATCAATATCTGCAAGAGCACAAAAGAAAGGAGAGTTGCTTTTTTTTAAATGTTTGTGTATGTGAAAGACTGATCTTTTGTACATTTTACTAATAATTTTAATCCCATCTAGACAAATAAAGTCTAGAAGTTATAGGAACAAAACTTAAGAATTTTTACTTTTAAACTTAGTAAAGTTTCACTAGAAAATGTGGGAGGGAAGGAAAAAAAAAACAAAAAAAAACCCACACAAAACAAACAACAAAAAAAACCCACCAAAAAACCTCAACACCCAGAGAAGTTCTTCCTTTATTTTCCAAATATTTCTTATAAGATAAGCTGTAACATATGCTAGGTACTTAAATAGCCTAAAATCAAAAACACTTCTCACTTATCTTTCTAAAAATGTTGGTCACTGCTTAGGTCTTCATTTCCATTTGCACAACAAGCCTGAGTGCCAAAATAAAAAGTAATACCATATGTCAAAAGAAAGTTTTAGAAATAAGGGGAGTGGAGGGGGATATATTTTATTAATTTAAATTGAGCAGAGACTTTTTTTGATGGGGGGAGGAATAGTTATGAACAAAACTTACCCGGTCAACAGAAAAGGAGAAATATTTCAGGTAAATTCTTGAAGCCAGTGGTAATTTTTAATTGACTCTGAGATTCTGGTAAATTCTGGCAGCTACAAGCAGTGTATCCAAAAAGAAGTGAAGCACAAAGGGGTGCTTACTTTCTCGGAATCCTTATCTTAGAATAAAATACAAGCTGAATATATATATATATATATATATATATTTAATATGCAGACTACAAGAGACAATAATATGTGTAAAATAATGTGGCTTTTTCAAACTTAGAATCAGATAATTAGCTCACAAATTATGTAAGTCAGTGTAAGTCAAACCATCTAAAACCATTCTTAATGGCTATTCAGTCCTTTTCAGACACAACAAGAATTTAAGATGATGTATTTTTATGAGAACTTAAGTATGTCTACCTTCAAGAACAACGTGTTGTGACAAAATTTGTTCTTTCCATTTTACCTTCTAATACACGCCCTCATCACAAGTGCTCAGATTTTACTTCCCTTGAACAAGCATATACCGTTATAGGCTTTTTATTTTTACCTGTTTTGGAACCAATAGTGAATAACTGCATCATACATCTCTTGCTTCTCCTTGTATTTACAACATCAATAGACTAGAGACCCGCAACATCACAACTCTAAAAAATGAATGTGTACACTGGAATACAGAGAATGTTTCAGCTGTTTAACTTTACTGTTCTACTGTCTGTTCTCAAATGTTGACAGCTTTATGCAGTTGTAGGCATTTATATTGACAAGGGGATCAGAGGAATAATATCTTCCAGAGGAATAAGAATTCCACAGTTAAGTAGCTGAGGCACATTTCCCCCACCCCCACCCTTGTACTAAAATTACACAAAAAAAATTTCAAAATATTTAGAAGTCTGGCTTTGTTTAGAGGCTGTTTGCCTTTTTTTTTTTTTTTTTTTTTTTTTTTTTTCTTTTTCATTTCTTTGTTTTTCTCAAAGTGTCAGCTTGAAAGTAGGGCAGTGGGGCTACCCAGTGGATCTCTTCTCAGGACACATCCAACTTGCATTGTCGCCCTGTCAAAGTTAATCAGAACAGTCAGCTTAAGCAAACAGCATCTTTTAAACATTAATTCTGTGAAGGAAACTCCTTTGTTTTCTAGGTTATTTATATCAAAGTTAGAGCCTTTTACTGAACTGTTAACTAAGATTGTGGCTTTCTGACCTGGCCTACAATGATATAAAAAGATGTGTCTAAAATTCTAGGCAGCTTTTCTATAACATTATTGAAAAGTAGGTTTGAAACACAGATGCAGAGTAGCTTGTTTACATTTACAGGCAGCACCAAATTAATATGTAGCCAAATTATTCTGCAGCTCTTCAGTTAAGGGACTCCATGAGCTTTCAGAGTAAGTCGTTTCTGTTAAAAAATCCTAATGACAACTGACATATTTGTCTTCTACTATCTCTTCAGTCTTTTTCTTCTGCCAAGGATAGTTTCTCTCTGAAATCCTTCATCAATTAATTTGAATCCTTCATCACATAACATTCCCCTTGCCATATCCTCTTTAAAAGCCAGACCTGTAATATTCTTTGAGGGACAGTTTTCTGGTGTTTTTGCTTTTGTTAGTTTGGGGTGGTGGTAAATGATTGGCATTTGTGTTTTTCTCCAATTCTGTACTGCTCTTGGTTCTCCATTTTCAAGATTTACAAACCCCTACTGTTCTGTTCAGCCCACATTTCCTTCCAGCATCTCATTCTTAAACCATTTTTTTTTTCAAGTCAGATAGAAGCAGATTTAGAGATCCTGTTACTGATTTCTTCCTGCGTCTGAAACAAAGGGTATCTCGGGTGTCTTCTCAGAGCTCAGTGGATTGCATAAGCTGCTCTATTGCTTAGGGAAAACAGATTGAGATAATTAAAATAACATTTTAGAAGGAAAGTAAAAGGTAGAGCTAATGTATGGCTGTTGCTGGCAGCATCTGTGTTCCCTCTAATGCATCTTAATAAGTATTTGTGTCTAGTTCAAAGTTATTTTCCAAGTTGCAGCAACGTCTCTATAACCTAATTTACTAACACTGTGTTTTTGAAGTGACTGGTAAAAAATAACGTTGCTAAAGGGAAATTTTCGTTTGTTCTAGTGCTAAGAATCTCATTCATATTTTTGGTTTTGTTGGATATGGTATCAATCTGTTATTGCTTTACTTAAAAGACAGGTTAAAACTATTACATTTTACAGTATATCAATCTTTCTGAATAAGAGAGAAGAACACACTAACAGGAATAATAAGTGTGCAAGAAAAAAGATCAATTATTGTACTGAGGTAAGCATTCTTTTTTGAAAACACTTCAGTAATTTTGCTTCCTGGTACATGAGTCTTATGGTATATGAGGGTTTTTTACTAAAATACTTTTTTATTCTTTTATAAACACATGCTCTTGTTTCAGGAGAGTTAATAAAATATTGTCATATGTTTGCAATCACTGAATAAATAACTAAGGAAATTTAAATATTGTGCAATGCCTGGTACCCCATAAATTTCCCTCACTACCCCAGCCCTCACATGACCTCATCAAAGAGTTCAAGTTACAGAGTTCTTTGAAAAGTACCTATAATTTATACAATTCTGATTACCCTGACAGTGTCAAGAAACAGTTTTGGAAAGTCTGCAATTGCTTAAAGAAATGTCAACAGCTTTGCCTCATGGGAGGAGATTGTTTAAGCTTTGAAAAACAAAAGGAAGAGACATTGAAAGAACCGTATAAAACATAAAATAAACTCATTGCACTAAATTAAACAACGTTTGAGTTTGCAAGTTCTACTTCACTTATGTATGACTGGAAAATCGAAGTCTATCAATTGTCAGAAATGCATTTGAGTTTTCTGCATATTACTTAATTGTAATTGTGAAGAGACTCAGATAATCTTAATCACCTCTACACACAGACATAGACATAAATGAAGTGAATAAAAATAGCCCAGTGTTGCACAAATGACAAAGAAGGATGACAAGGAGGGGAAAGATTTCACATCTGTAATAATGGATTTGCCACATCAGTATTTTTTAGCCTGGCAATAAAACAGTTATTAAATACTTTAGCTAAAAAATGGTAATTCTTCATAAACAATCCCTGACTTCTGTCAACACATATGCACAGGGTGAGTGTTTGTGTTCTCACACATATTCAGCTATACATAGCTGTAAATTAGTTTGATATAGGTCAGTTTAGTTTCTGACTGGAGCTGATATTTTAGAATATTGTTTTAGTATAACTTCACAAACAGTCACTCTATGAAATCAGGTCCATCTACTTTGTTCAAAAGTCATTTTAGCGACTATCCAGTAAATATGTTACTGCTCAAAACCCAAAAAGTAATGGGGATCCAGGAGTGGATCACAATAAAATGTAGGGGTGCCAAGTGACAGACACATTTTGAAGAGCAAGTTTTCTCAGTGTCTCTCACTTTTGATATTCAACCAACCCTATTCATCCTGATTACTCAGTGCCAGCTATCATTTACTCAGGTGGCAAACAACTTACTGTGTAATTAATGGAAGTTGCCTGTTTAATTGCAGTGAGGACCTGATTGAAATACTGGTAGGTAATGTTGTACTTTAAGATATTCTGGAAGGATTTCTTCTTGTCAGGTGAGCTGATTTGACTTCATCATCAAGTCAAGTCCAGGGAACAAAGGTCTCAGGTGACAGCAGCCAGTTCCTTTAGCAAGGTATGGCCAAGTGAGATAACACACTGCGGGGTGTTAGGTTACCCCACACGCACTCCTCAATCCCCTTGCCTTCAAGGAAGGGTAGGAGCTCAGGGTTGCAGATAGCACAAATCCATGCAGAGACACTGTTTTCAGCTTGGATTTAGATTGATAATTTAGCCTAAATTTCTGTGAAAGACTATTTTTTCCAAAGCATAATTAATATAGAATGTTTTCTGCTGTTGGCAAAGGATTTTACTTAAGAACTCCAGGAATACAGTAAAGGAATCACGGTTCTGCTGTGATTTCATAACTGAGAAATATGTCAAATATGAAAAGAAGGGTTGAAGCAGTAGCTGAAATGTAAGTTTTGCAGATATTTCCTGTCTCTTCCTTGCTTAAAAATAAAATCGTATTAGAGGATGGTATTCAGGATATCATTCTTTTCCTGGGTGCTTGATTAAGAAGGCAGTAAAATCCACACCAGCAAGTTGTGTGTGGTATGAGCCAGACAAGTTTAGCTGCTGTTCTCCATTTGTTGCAATTTTTTGAAGCCTTCATAGTTTCATACAGAACTCACTTCTTCCTGAGAGAATAGTTTTAAGAGCTAGTTAGATGGAAACACTATTTAAAAAGGGGAGATGGATTCTTGAGCTTTTTGTGTGAGTGTTGACATGTTTCATTTGTGTCTGATAATCATTTTCATATACATAGATGGGAACGCTTTTGCCATGAACCTCTCCTAAGCAGCAGTTTGTACATGGGCATATTAAAACATCACATGTCTCAGCATTTCAAAGACAGGTCTCTTTTTCTAATACAAGGCTCACATTTGCTACAATATAATTGCAGAGTGGTATGTGTCTACCCCGAAAACAACACAAACTACTTTTCCTTGCCTTCATTTTTTAATATGCCAGAGTAAAATAGACACTGAGATGTCTCAAACACAGATGACATTTGCCTCATTAGGTCTGGGAAAACTATCTGCTGGGCATGAAAAGGCTTGGAAGGAAAGGAGATGCCAGAAGTAACATGGGCAACACACAAAGAAAAAAGATGGCATAATTGACAAGCACATGAATAGATGCCTTTAATGACTACATGCAACATCAAGCAGCTGTATGCAGTTTAGCATTTCTCTGGACTAATCTACTAATTGACCAAAGGACAGAAAGAAAAATAAAAATTCACTGGTCTTTAGTGTGGAGGGTTGTGCAATATAGCAATGCTTTTGGTATACCACCACCACCAATAAATGTTTGTGGAGAGATAGGAAGAAGGAGAACACCAGTCCGTAGCAGAAACAGCGTGGCAGGGAGAATGTTAAAGTTTTGGTCACACATCAGTCAGGTACCAAAAAGACTCAGAGCACAATGAGCGTGGGACAAAACACAGATTTCGAGACAACAGGAAGTTGTCTCAACACTTCCACTGTTGCTGGGAATTGGCATGATTTGCATAGCACTCAAAAGAGCTTTAGAGAAAGTAATCAAACAGGAAAATAGGCAGAGGCTCAGTTTTTTTGGTTTTTTTTCCACACACTATTGCTAAATATCACATAGAGATTAACCAATATCACGTGTAAGATATCACAAACAAAGAATATCGAGTTAGATGAATTAATGAAGTTGAGGAGTAGAAAAGCTCTCTCCCCATTACTATAAGTGTAATTCTACATCACCGTTATATCACTTTAAAAAGTTTTTTTTTTCCTCAATCAGTTTCAAACCTGTCATTTGAAAGTGTTCAAATCTTTTTACAGAAACATATTCAGTCCCACTCATGCCCTGCTTAAGTTGCCCAGCATGCTGTTTCAAATGTGATTATTAGTAAAATACATGCTTTAATAACTTTTCTTAATTTATAACCCTGTTTCTTAATTTATAACCCTGAGTTAATGGAGGCTTTTCTCTATTGCAGTTTCCCAGATCTTACTGCCTTATATGAGCAAAACAGTGGCCATTAATCAATGAAGCTCACTTAGTTGCACCAAGAACTCCCAAATGTCCCAGCACTTGGGCAGGCAGAAGCTTTTTAGGACCTGCTGCAGAACTGCACCCAAAATGAGCTGGGACTCCTGTCACTCTCATCTCCTCTGGTTCAGAGGGAAAAATATGGTAATAGGGCAGCACAGGGCAGATGGACACACAAGTCTGAGAGGCTCAGATGAGGGTAAGAGGAAGCAGACCCTGTTCTCCATGCTCCAAAGGGGTAGTTCTCTCCCTCAGTAATTCTAATTTAAACCATGCCTATTTATCTTGAATTAAGGGTTGTGGAAGCAGAGGGAAAAACTCCACCCCCCCATCTCAACTACCTCATACACTGGGACAATCTTAATGTTAAACCTGCTTTTACTGCACTTGCAGAACAGCTGTCTGAACCATATCAGCATTTTGCATGCATTGTAAACTCAGGGAAAAGAAAAATAAGTTAATTGAAAATGTGCTGCATTTGCGCCAGTCTTGTTCATGTCACCCTGAAAGAATTCCCACCCCTGACACACACTTCTTCAAGTATTTACAGTTTATCTGTGAGACTCAAGATTTTAATTACATAGAAAGTGTCAGGTTTTTCACAGATGCATGGAAATCCAAAATTTCCTTTTTTTTTTTTTTTTTTTTTTTTTTTTTTTTTTTTTTTTGTTACTGGAATAGGTCTGAAAACACAGGAAGAGATGGTTATGAAGCAGAATTTAGATTAAATTAATTAAGATTAGTTTGTTATCTTGGGCAGAAGGGTAGAACCAGGTGACATTACTGAGTACAACAGCAAGAAAAATATTTTTGCTTAACAATTTGCAATTCAATCATTTTCCACTTAATGAAATTAAAACTGCAGCAGCTTCATCACTTCACTGGTTACAGTGGTTTCTGATGAAGCATTAGCAGAGGGTCCATTGCACAAACTGCAGAACACTACAGCAGCCCTTCTGACAAGTCATGATCTGCAGCACAGGTGTCTAACCCATGCTACAGAAAAGACAAACAGTGAAATACAACCAAATAAACCCCTCCAAAACATACTGTTGTAAACCATAAGACTGCCCAAATGACTGGGATAACTGGAAGCCACCTCAAACCGCCATAGGTTTTCCTAGCAGTTATTATATTACCGAATATTAACCTCTCATCAATGGATCATAAAGCTCTTCCAACTTTCCTCTTCCTCCTTTCCCCACTCCCAAGCACCAAACAAATCCTCTGGTGGGCTTTGCTATTCAGAATTTCCCATTCCTTAAAATGAACCAACCAACCAATGATGACAGCAACCCTATAATTAAATTCACATGATGATACTAGAAGATTTTGTTAAAGGAATGAGATCTAAGAAGCTGTTCATACCAAAACTTCTCAGTAATTATTCTACAGTTATGGTAGAACTTACCAACCTTCTTTTTAATGTTCCTCCTAATCATATTGGAACATGAAAATATTGAAATATGAATCAAGTTTTCCTGAAGGGTCTCAGAAAAATTTCCAGAAAAAATAAAATTTAAAAAATTAAAATTGAAAATCGAGTGATTGATTCAGAGGATAAAAGATTTACAGTTCCAAAATGGACTAATGTTTGTCATTAGCATTTATAGTCTACCAATAATCAATAAGAAAAGATTCACTGCTGGAACCTTGAAAGACTACAATATTTTAATGACTACAGAATAATTCCCACATGTAAGTATATAACCAAACTTTGCTCATTTACAAATTGGAGAGCAGCAGAGGAAGATGAATGGTGGGCTCACTTCTGCTTATTAGAGGCTTTTTTTGTGTCAACGCGTCAAAGGCAAAGAAAGTAAAATCCAGTAGATGTGGGTCTCCAGGGAGGACAGCGAGTCAGGGATTTTCTGATGAAGGTTTTTTTTTTTTCCATAAAAATTGGATTGCCTGAAGGAATGTATGAACCAGTTTAGATGAGAAGACCCTTTCTGGTTCAAAGAGGGAAAGGGGGTCGGGGAGGGGGGGGAAGCCCATTTTTTCTTACCTCTAAATAAGTAAAATGTAGAAATTAGAACACTTAACTGGAACACAGAACACCTCACCCAGCTTCATCCCAGACAGGTCTCCTAGCCACTAAGCAGCAAAGAAAGCTTGATGATTTTTGAGAAGAGGAAGAGTGTAAGAGACATAAAAGAAAACTGAGTGCTGGTCACTGTGCTCACCTTAGATGAGAAAATTTAGGTCTCCAGTACACCTAATCAAGATAGAGTCAGTCCTTTAAAGTTCAAGCAGATACCCTGCTAGCTTGGGTAATGAATACCTTGATAAATATAAGAACTGGTCACTTGCTTTTCATGGAAAAGTTTGAGGTTTCCTGGGTGCATAATAACAATGATAGCTGCAAAGTCTTGAAAAACGCCAGCGCACAGGAGCACGTAGAGGCTCACTTTTCCACCATCACTGATATGCAGGCCCAGTGCGAGTCATACGAGAGACTGCACAATTCCTAAAAAACACACTTCAAATTCACATTAGAGTGGCAATTTGGCTACAAGCTTCAAGGATGATTTTATGTCAGTTCTGGTTTCAGACAAAACTACTTTTGCTGTCATTTTACTTTGTAAGAAGGCAGAGAAAAAAGGGACCGAGGCACAAGGTAAGTACCTACTGTGCAGAGCAATGCACTCCACCGGTTTTCCCTGCTGAATCCATGGTCCATTAAGAAAATTAAGAAGAAAATCCCCTTAATTTCACTCCTCCCAGATGCCAGTTTGCTTTTCTTTCACTCAGCGCAGAATACCAACACATGGAGATGCTTTGAAACATTGCCACTGTGGTTTCATTTTTCTCAAACAGACTGAGCCAAACCACTGAATGCCTCCACACTGGAGTAGAGAGCAGCATCAGAGTAGTTAGAGGAGATGCTCTAAATTTCAAACAGGCTCAGCTGAAGGAAGACCATCATCCTTAACTAGTCTAATTAGAGTATAGGATTCAATTTGGAAAGTACATTTTTAATAAACATATGTTGAGGTGCATTGCATTCTTCCTGAAAAGGCTTCAGAAATATGATTACACTTTACAGATCTGTGAAAAGGAACAGATATGCCTCATCTTTGGAATGGCATTATGCAAAGTTTCTTTCTTCTCTAGACTAGCACAAACAACAAGATTAAAAACATTTCTGAAATAATCCAGGATGTACACAACGTTGTCATTTCTACAGCCAGCAACACATTAAACCTCACACCAGCAAAATAATTAGGTTGGGTTTTGCGTTTGTGTGTGCAGTGTTGGTTTTGGGGCCTTTTAAAAAGCACTTCAATATGGATCAGCACGTCTGAAGAACATAAGATGCTCATGATATTAGAGTAGCCACTTTGAATCATGCCTAATATAAAGAGCTAAGCTTCAAATAGCTTGCAATTTTTAAGAGTTTTCAATGTCTGTGAAAAGAGAGAATGACTGATGATGATTCAGAATTAATTGCAACTTGGTGTCACGACATGTCCTAAGTAATGCACTAATACCAACAGAGTAAACCCTTTCTTTCGTTGTACCCTATACATGAGATTTACTGTCCTGCATACAAAAATCTTCAGGAAAAAAAGAAAAAAATCCATCTGAGCAGGTTTTAATTTAACAGGCAAGTATCGTGTTTTGTATAAATATTCTTCTCTTTTGACTCTACCCCCAGCAGCTCAACCCACCAGAAGACTAACACACCAAAATTCCCTTTATTAAAGTGCTTGCTGACATGACCTAAATTGCCAAATTAATGACAAAATCCTTAGGGAACCAAAATCACTACATGGGAGCAATCCCTGTACAAAGGAGCTTTAGCTGAAGACCAAAGCAGCCCACATCACTTAATAAACTATTAATGGTACAATTTATAAAATACAATGGTACATTATACACATCTCCTTGCAAGAATTTCATCAAGCTGAGTCTCTCTGATACTGGAATAATATTTCAGTACAGTTTATCATCTTTAGATAGATACACAGATAAAGCAGAACATTTTAACATCCAGAGTCTTTAGTTATAAAAATATGTTTATGTTTCATCAGATTAAAGTTGAAGCTGAAACATACATAATAATCTTGCTTACTTCCTTTATTCATCATACTTTAATAAGAATATTTAAGAATTCTCAATAATTGCTGAGTGTGGGGGACCACTAATTTGGGAGAAAAAGCAATGATTGGATGTGTTCCATTTCAAAGTTTCTTGATTTTTCTCAGGAGTCAGGGTGAACAATACATTCAACAACAGACTGAATATTGAGAGAATGAGGGAGGATGCACAGTAACATTCACATAAATATTAGAATTTTACTTTTGACTCTTACTAATCTTTTCTTCAATTACAATCTTTTAAAACAAAGAAAACCCAAAACACAACAAACAAATAAACAGAACTCTCCTCCCCCCCAAAAAAAACCACAAAAACCAAACCTTTTCCTCCCCTCTTTCTCTATCTTACTCCATCTGACTCATTAATATTTCCAGCTCTAGGTAAAACCCTTGTCAAACACTGAAGGGAATCATGAAACTACTCATTGTAAAACATCCTTTTCGCATTTTAAATTCTTTTGGCATTTACAAGCATATAAAGTGTTCTTCATTATCCACTGCACAATACTGGGAAGCTACCAAGGTGATAATTTTGATGAAATGTACCAGGTTAAACTGAAGACGAGGATTTTGAAAGAGGATTTCGGTTCTTCAGTTCTAAGGGTAAAGCAGATGCACAAGTAGCAGGACTGAGGAAACCCTTTGATCTCACCTACCTTTCATGTATAATTGACAGCTGTAATTTGGTCCCGGGGATGATAGGAAGGCAGCTGAGACATTCTGTGAGATGACTGCGTACAGAGAGGCAACATATGCCCGACGCAAGCGGAAAGCAGAGCACAAAGCCAGAGGAGTCGGCATTGCTGGGCAGGAGCGTTGCATGGCGCAGCGGTAACACGCGAAAGGGCAGCCCTCGCCACCCTGGGCGTCCTTTGGTCAGGCCCCAGGTCACTCCTTTTGCCCATGCAAGGGAAAGGAAAGGTATTGTGTAGGGAAACACCCAGAAGCCAGGGAACAGAGACGGGATTCTTCACAGAAAGCAGGGACAGAGCACAGAGAGGGCACAGCAGGACACTGTGTCCCCAGAAACATCAGCTGAATACCCCAGTATTTTTCCTTGGTTGTAGGTTTTTCAGAGGGCAAAGGAGAAAAGGGAAAGAAGTTTTAATCTAACAGATCTCATGGACATTTTTCCAAGGCAGTAGCTCTGCTTTGATTCATTCCTGGCTGCTTGTGACAAGCAGTGAGAGTACTCCTGGGCACGCAAGCAAACGGCTGGAGGAGGTGTGAAAGGTGGTGGCAAGAGAAGGAAATTCTGCCTTCCCCCCCGCTCAGGCCTCTCTGGTTGCATGAGCTCACTTCTGCCTCACCCACCCCTCCAAGAGACCTTTGAAACACCAGGAAACAGGCTGTAAAGACAGTGGTATGTGAGGCAAAGCTTTAGGTTCACGTAAAATGTAATCATAGAATCATTAAGTTTGGAAAAGATCTCTAAGATCATAAAGTCCGCCCATTAACCCAAAACCATCAAGCTCACCACTAAACCATGCCCTTAAGTGCCACATCAACACGCCTTCTTATATACTTCCAGAGATGGGAATTCAAGGACTTCCCTAGGCAGGCTGTTCCACTGCTTGACCAACTTTTCTGTAAAGAATTTTCCCTAACAGCCCATCTAACTATCCCCTGACACAGCTTGAGGCTGTTTCCTCTCATCCTGTCACTTGTTCCCTGGGTGAAGGGGCCGACCCCCCTTGGCTATACCCTCCTTTCGGGGAGCTGTAGAGAGTGATAAAGACGTCCCCCCCTCACCGAGCCTCCTTTTCATCATCTAAACACCCCCAGTTCCCTCAGCTGCTCCTCACAATTTACAAAATAGAGCTTTTATTCATTCTCTGTCAAAACTCCAAAAAAAAAAAAAAAAAAAAAAAAAAAAAAAAAAAAAAAAAAAAAAGTAGAGGTGTTTACATTGGTCATTTAAGGGAGGAGTTAAGACACTGGCCCTTTGGTGTTTTGGTTACAGGAGGTAAAACACAACTCTTACATCCTTTTGAATAAGAAGTTATGTAAGTAGAAACGGGGAAAAGAGTTAAAAATTTACTTATATGCAGGCAAGATAACACTATAATTAAGTTTTAGAGTGAGCACAGACAAAACATTCCCACAATAGGATCATTTCAGTACATCAAAGATAGCTCAAATCAAAACTTCTCAACACAGATGTGTCCAATTTGCTGGGCTTTTTTTCCAATTTGCATAGTGTGGTTTTTTTTTTTTTTTTTTCTCACAACAAAAATCTTTAATGTAAGAGTTATTTCTTGCATGATTAATTTCTGTTAATCTGCACTGTTGATCTCTACTGTTTTTCAAGTATCACTTTGGGAGAACAGATATTATCGCAGGTAGAAGAAAAAAAAAAAAAACAAAACAAAAAACTTTCATTTCCTGTTAAATACTGTCAAAAAGCACTCGGTAACAAAAAGATGCCTAAATCCTGAACTTATTTGCAAGGAAACAGGAAAACTCTAAGGTATATGAGGGTAGGAAAAGGCTGTCCTCTAAATCAGGATCCTGTGTGCCTAATCCTGAGGGAAAACAAAGCATGTAACCTGAAGTCCTGGATGCCTCCAGATTATCTCAACATCTCTACAACAAAAGTTTTTTCTCCTCATTTCAGAGACTCTAGTGAATATATATATATACACTTTTTTTTTTTCCCCTGGATTTCGTTTTATGATAATATTTCCACACTGTTTTAGTTGCTGCTAATTCTCTCTTCTGTTAGGATGTGTAGCCCCAGGCAAACACCAACAAGCCTAAGGTCTATAGAAAGATAATAAAACTGTTTTCCGTGAGCACAATTCGCCTTGTGGAGGATGCACTCTGTGCACAATAAGCACAAGTAGCAAACCAGAAGACTCCTGTTCCTAACACAGAATGCTGGTTTTACCCTCACTGGGAAAGATTTACCCTCCCTCTTTGCCCAGGCTGCACTCTGAAGAAAGTTGCTTGGGGTCAGAACAGAATTTCACCCATGTTACAGTGCTCTGCATCCGCAGACAGCACAGCAATAGGAAAGGCAGTGAGGTACGTGCTTGGGGGGGGGGGGAAGAAAAAAAAATTAAAACCATGTTGAAAAAAGACTACTTCAAAAAATTAAGCTAAGCAAAGAGAAGAAAATGAATTAAAAATGTCAGAGACAGGTAAGAGCTGAACACTGTCTCTCCTCTCTGTGCCGCTGAAACAGACACGTGCAAATGACACCAAGTGATATCACACTGCAGGCTCAGTTTACTGACCACTGGTGTGACATCAGCCAGGGCAGTATTTTGTGAAGTGCTGTAAGCAGATTCATGAAACTTTTTATCCTCAGAAAAGTCAGGTGCCAGGATACACATAGCACAGGGATTTCTCCTAGCTCCAAAGCAGTTTTAAACTTCAAAACCCACAATATATACTATAAATCTGTAAGACAGGTGGCCATAAATCCCTAACGAAGTACTGCCAATGTAAATATTGTAAAAATTACGCCATTGGCAAGCAAATTGGGCTTTTCCTCATCTTCATTCCGCAGTTCACCAATTTTCCAGTTTCTCTCAAGAACAGCTTAGTGGTGGCTCCCCACTTTTCCAATTCATGGCGCTCACTCTACTACACCTTTGCTTATATTTTTTTCTTTTTTTAAAAAAACAAAACACAGCATTGTTGATTTGAGCATATGTGGAAGGCATGGTTTTACACACAGAAATAGTCAAAAAATATAAAGCTGGTAGAGGCAGGGAAAAACCCCAAAGATAAACAAGCCACTGAGGTTTTGAAGAGCAGATGAAAAAAAGTTCAGTGGTTATAAGCGGGGGGGGGGTGTCATTAAAAACCTTTTAGCTCTTTTTCATGCTGTTCTTATGCTCTGCTGCTGAAGACAGCACTTATGTATTATCTTTCACTTGAGCTAGCCTGTCTTATTTAGTCCTGGCTCAGAGGTACAGTTTAACACGTACCTTTTCAGCACTCTGCTATTTCTTAACCAGCTGACTAGCCAAGTAGGAAATAGAACTGAAAGCTTTTCCCACACCTCCTTTCAGGCTAGAGGGACCTCAAGAGCATCGTGAAATCAGTAAGAGATGTATTTCTCCAATAAAAAAGAAACCATATTAAAATAAACAAACAAACACACAGGCAAAAAGAAGTCCCCACTCCCCCAAGTTTCATATCTTTGATGGTTTGGTTTTTCATTTATCTCTCACTCTTGCACAAACAGGCTAAACCTTTATCTATGAACCAGGAAATCTCCCTTGTGATCTCAAGAAACCAGAGATACTACCTTGCCCAGTATGCAGGTAATTTCCCAATTCTCAGTCAGGTGACAAATCCACAACTTCAATCTAGTAAAATACCCTTCAGCATCACCTGGCAGCACATTCAGATTGCAGTATTGCAGTATTTATTGCTACTGAACTTCTTTCCTCTTCCCGTAGAGTATATAACCATTATTTCCTTTCCTTTAAAACCTGCAATTTATTTTAATACACACACCTATCATAACAAACTTCCTTTATTTCTATAGATGACTTTAAAAAAGTTGCTTTGTTTTGCAAAAGAAAAAAAAAAAAAAAAACCTCTCAATTCTGTATTAGTAGAAAGGATGATTTTTTTTTCTGCTTTTGAACTATATTTTAACCCACCCTTCAGCTATTTGAAAGTATGATAAAATAGCTGGCACCTTGTAAATGCAATATTAAGCATCTTGTTCACATTGACATAAAACTCAGTAGTTTCATATAGTATTATGTAGTGCCTTCAGTGATTTCATATAAATGTGAATATTGGTTTAGCTATGGTTGCCATGTGTGAATGAGCAATATTGGCATTCCTACACCTTTGAGTGAAAATTTCAATTCACTCGATTAAACCAAGAGAGAATTGTGTTTTGAGGGCTAAGCACAGCTGTAAGGTCTTAATTCACAGCAGATTCAAACAGATGTAGACAATACTCACACTTTTTAACTTTTCCTCTGGAATTTTCAGCAGTCTTGACCAAGAAACATTGGGAAAAAAATATAAAAATATTAAAACAAGTGGAAGCTTGGTGATCTTGCTGAGCCTACAGTCACTTGCTTACACTTTTGCTTGGCTGAAGGGTCTCTCTAAATAGCCAGGGGACTAATGACTTAATTATGACTTAATTGAGTTGGTAGATAAATTTTCACCATTGCTAAACTGATTCTCAAAGCACTCAGACAGAGCATTCAAGGCTCAAAGAACAAATATGTGTACCTAACTCTAGAATTGCTCTCTCTGCTTTTATGAGAAAGCAAAGAGAATAATGGAGTGGGTTTTTCCTCAGGGGATTGCTGTGTTGCAGACCTGGCAGTCATAAAAGTGTATTAAAAATAAAGCAGAAAAAGACCTCCAGATCTCACCAATACCATTCCCTTAGGATCAGTGCTATTATATCCAAGTGAAGTTACAAAATCCCCTAGCTCATGGTGCCTTGTGACACCTTTTCAGTTTCCCCATTCTATAGAATAACATAGATCAAAGACCCAAAGAGTACTGAAGACATTAACACCAATTAACACAAACTTCAAAATCACCAGATTTATTTCTACTTCATTTAGTCATTATAGATTTGCTGCGGTTTGTTGCAAGGAGTGCCAGAATGCAAGAACACAGCAACAGGAGATTGACTATTAGGGGAAAATTCTTCACCAAAATGGTTGTCAGGGATCAGAATAGGCTGCCCAGGGAAATGGTGGAGTTGCCATCCCTGAGGTATTTCAAGTGGATGACCTACTTAGGGACATGGTTCAGTGTGAACATGACAGGAACGGACAGTTGGACTCAATCTTCAAGTCTGGAAAAGACCTCTATGATTCCAAACCACAGATAATAGGAAAAAAAAAAAAAAATCCCAGGGTATTGTCAGGGTTTGACTCTTAAAAAATTAAACAGTAAAGAAACATGATTTCTCTGCTGTGGAGAGAGTATCACTGAAAGATAAGCAAGCAGAAAAGAATGGAAAAGAAACAGTGACATTCAGAAAATTGGTCTCATTGGAAAGTGTTTTACTTCTCATTGGTGTAATGAGATCAAATTCTGTTTCAGGTGCATAAAATACACAAGGCTGTTAGTGTTAGTCATCAAGAGCGAAAGGAGTGACACTACTTATTAATATTGATAAATTTCAAGTTTCGGAAGTGATGATGAAGCTTCTTCACAGAGGATGGTAGAAGACCGCTGAAAACTTCACCCCAGGAATTCTTTCTGTCCAACAAGTTTTGCACATTTTTTTTTTTTTTTTAACCACCAAGAAAAGGCAGAGAGTAACTTTATCTGCCATTTTAAGTAGCAAAATATGTCCCAAAAGAACAATGCTTTCATCATCTGGCAGTCATGTCCTTAATGAACACACAGTCAATATTGCCACAATTCTCCAGTGAACACCTTTATGGTTTGTTAGATCTGGTAGCTATTAGTCCTGCTGTCCTCCAGCTATATCTCTCTCTGATCTCCCAAGTTAAGCATGTGTAGGTTGGGTGCGAGTTTTAAAGAAAGTGTTCCTAATTGCCTCCAGTTGCTTCTGGGCTTGGCCTTAGTGATTCAGACTCTTTTTAAAAAGGTGTCTTCAGTAGAAGATAAATTCGCCATTTTCACCTTGGGATAACAAAGATATAAGATAAATCAAGGAAAGGTACAAAGAGCACATTGTGATGGAAAGAACCACCTAAGAATAAAAGGCTTCCATCATACCTTCAGATAAATTAGATGAGGTCAGCTTTGTACCTTGCTCCCCCCCCGGGAGGGATTTTTGTTTCCCAATTTCTCTAGATGTAAAACTAAAGCCTCTTCTCTTCTTTGTACACTTACTTTGCCTTAGGAAAGATAACATACGCTATTCATCTTAAAATTAAGGGAAAGGTTATGGGGCAGAGTTTTTCTCCTTCTCTCTCTCTTTTTTTTTTTTTTTAATGAGTAAGGATTATAAGCTAATAGGGAAGCAATGCCTTCCTGAAATACAGAGAAATTTTTGATGTTGAAGATATCCTTAATATTCAAGATGTCCTTTGAATAAAGACACCTTAAATCTGACAAGATGATACCTCAGCAATTCTCCCAAATATGCACAGTGCTAAGTCCAGGACATAGAAGCAATCCCCTGCCAACCCCCCTCCCACAACTTACTATGGTTAAAAATTGGCAAGACTGAATGGTATTCCACTTATTCCATCTAAACCTCCATAGCATTAATTAACATGACTAACTTCTAATAAATTAGTAGCTATTATTTTATAGCCCAGATTTGATCATAAATAATGACTTTCTTCTCGTGCAAGTAAGAAAACCACACCTCAGCAGTGACTCCCTCTCTCACAAGCTCAACCTTAAGGCCAGTTCAGGCACCTTTCTCTGCTGCAGTCCTTTCCACTGTGCCTTCCCTTTCACCTTTCCCCCTCCACAATTCTTAAGAAGGATGAGGCTTAACCACCATTTGCCAATGGGCAGAGATACAGAAGTTATGACATTGAAACAGAGCCCAGATTTCCACTCCCCAACAATCCCTTCACTAAAGAGGAGATCCTTCCATGCACTGCTGCCATGGTCTGCTAAACACCTTCCCCTTTTAACCTGAATGCAGCACAGGATACTGGGGGCTGGAAGGACCTTAAAGATCACCCAGTTTCAACCTCCTTTCCATGGGCAGGGACATCTTCCACTCCATTCAGGTCCAAGTGCTTATCCTTACATAAATTGCCGTCAAAAAAATATACTCACATCAATTTGCCTTATAACTTAAAGCATAAATTTGGATGAAACTGAGGAGAAAGATCACATACCTGCAGGTTTAAAAGAAAAAAATTGCAAACAAACAAAATCCAAAGAACAACACAAAAGATGCCCTTCCTTCACCTTCTCCATTAAAACCTTGTATTATTCCACACTATCACTGTGGATCTGAATTTTGCAGGAAAAAGCCTAGCACCTACATTATATTTCTTTGCATTTTGTTCTGCTATGCCTTGCTTATCACAATTTGTAGTACCTGTTAAAAACACAAACATTTGAGGTTGTTTGTAATTAAAAACAACACTGCTGACAGGAATAGTCACTTCCTAATTAAGATGTGCTTTAAAAAGTAATTAAGCTATAAACTGTCTTTTCACACGTTAAATGGACATCCTAACTCTAATCACTTGCAATTAAATCAATCAATCAGAAAATATTTTTGGAAACAACAATCACAGATACAATCAATCTAATTTCTGAGTTTCCCTGAGAAGTTGCAGTGATCCCACAGGCACAGATGAGAAGAAACAATACAGGAATCAGATAATCCATTTATAAATCTGTTCTGGAACCAGCATATGAAATACACCCCAAAACAAATCACCTGGGAGTACACTGCTGGAAATCCACAGAATTTACTTGGCTGGTTTCCTCCAGTCAGTGGGATCAGAACAGAGAGTGAACCACTGGGCAAATCACTGCTCTCCTTCTGGTGAGAGTTGCATGAGAAAAGAAGAACCTCATCTCCTTTCTTAACAGCTTCGAGGTTTTTCTTTTTAACAGAGTGAATTTATTGACTGTAGTGACAGAAATGGGGGAAAGAAGAAGAGGTGGTGCATCCCAGTGGGGACAGGCTGAAATAGTGGGGTTCAGCCTGGAGACGAAAAGCCTCTGGAGAGACAGTTTAGTACTTAAACTGGGTCTGTAGGAAAGATGAGGACAAACTTTTTTAGCAGGGCCTGTACAGTGATGACAAGGTGCAATGGTTTAAACTGAAGGAAAATTGATTTAACATTAGATACAAGGAGGATTTTTTTTTTTTTTTTGAGGGTGATGAAACATTGGCACAGGTTGTCCAGAGGGGCATTTCCATTCCTGGAAAAACTCAAGGTTAAGTCAGACAGACCTCTGAGCAATCTGATATAATTAACTGATCTATTCTCCGCTCACTGCAGGCATGTTGGACTAGACGGCCTTTACAAATCCCTCCCAACCCAAACCACTCCATGATCGTATGAAGTTTGATTCAGATTAACTTCAAGCCATATCAGTATTTAATTATTTAGATTTAACAGCTTAGTCAGTGTGATATATGTCCTAAAGTTAATTCATGTTAAAAGATGTAAGATGCAATTCAACCCCTATAAATATAAGTTTCATTTCTAATCCAGTATACCAAGAGTTAACTCAGACAAAAACTGCCCAGAGAAGGGTACAGGAATTTCTTTTGCCAGAAAAGACATAAAAGGGACACGAGGAAACTATGATAGGAATTACCCGAAAAAGGGACACAAGGATGCCTCTGCCAGGAATTGTTAAAGGGAGAACAAAGACAACGGAAAAAGGAGATGGAATCCTGGAGAACCAGATGATTACATCAGATCGATATCTCATCCGTCTCCTCCTGAAATTAACATCTCCACGCCACACCTGGACACGACAATTAGAGGCATTGTCTTCTCGAGCAACTCTATTCAGAACCCCAGAACTGGAACATGAATGTCTAATGAGGCTTCCTCAGAAGGAGGAACCTCGAAGTCCCGAGTTTCTCTTAGCGATCCAGTGTATAAAAAGAGACTGCTCCAAGCCAAAAATGTGAACTTGGGGGGTAACATACTAGCTAAGTGTGTTGCCGCGATTCCAGGCTCGACGCTGTCCTTTTAACTGTTGCTGTCCAAGACTATCATTTTGTCTCTCAATAAAATTCAAAAATTTTGATTTATCAAATTTGGTGAATCATATTTATTACAGTCAGGTATATGCCTTTTTTTTTTTCCACATAATTCACATAAGAAAACGTCTTATTTCTGAAATGAAAAATGATACATACCATGTACCTTGCTGTCTTTTCAAATAAATTTGCCTGTTTTGAGATATGTAGAGCATGAGATTCAATGAAGATAAATGCAGATGAAAGCATCTGGTGCTAACATCAAAGTTGTTTTCAAGGTTTCTCAGGACTCATGGACAAGTTTCATGCATACCAAAAATGACCAGAGCTTGTAGCTAACAGGTAGTCAGTCCTCATGCAATCACCCAGTCAATTTTTCTCCAGTATAACTTAGCACAGGTTTATGAACCAAGAACACAGCCCATTGTTCCATGACATGCATTTGACAAACTCCATAATTGAAAGAATTCAACTGCTCACACTCTAAAACTGCTACTACCAGACCACCTCAAGAGTTAAATCCCTAGGCTACAGATAAAAGATGATGTTGAGAAAGACAGAAACAATTTACAGGTATTTCACAGTTGTTTCAGGCCTTCCATAGGCTCCCACTGAAAGTCAGTTGCATTTTGCCAGTATTCCAAGAGCTCCGGTAATGAAACAAATGGCAAACACTCACTTGGAAAAATTTCTTCAGTGCACACTGTTGAAAAAACCAATATATTGTTTGCTGCAACTGTCACCTTTTCTGTGCCAATGATGAATCCATCTGGCTGAAGTTAGGAATTTCATGCATAAAATTGCTCAGTGTGCATTACAGAAATGCTGTGCAGCTCACTAAAGGATGCAGGAAGTCATAAGTAGAGAAAACAAAAGATATAAAAGTTTTCTTCCTTCAGCAAATTTCATGCTTAAGTTCTTTAGCAAGAAAATAAGTATCAGACATAACACTTGCCTAACTAAACCAGATGACTTTATGCAGTGTTTAAGCAAAAAAAGTTTGCTGGAAACCTAGCCAGGGAAATACATTTTATGGATCAAGAGTAAACCAGTTGGTATTTTTAGCATACAAGTAAAAATAGGAGACTGGATACAATGAAATGAGTATGGCTTTCAGTCACTGGACAATTCCTTTAGTGTGGTGGGGTGTGGATTTTCACTTCATTTCCCCAACCAATGGCTCATTTCAGTTCAGGTTTTCTTCCCCAAGGCCTGAACCAGAACGTCACCAAACGTGACATAGAACAAATTCAAAACAGAGAGACACAATGATGCAAAGGTTAAAAGTCACTTACAGTTTGTTTAATATATAAATCTGGAAAATTGAGCACAACTTGTTTCTTGAGATTTTTTAAATTATTATTTTATGAAGGGATTTTATTTTGGGTGTATAAAACATAACCATAAAGTACATGTAAATGAAATGCAGGATTTTCCAAGCTACTTAACACTGCAATACACGTGAAAATATTTACTATTGATTGTATATAAAATAAGAGCATATTCAAATTGAAACACAGGAACTGGGGGTGGTAATAAGCTTTAAAAGTTTTACATTAGGAGGGTTGCATGTATCTTACAGATTCCCAAAGCTAATTAAGCCTATGAAGAATGGGAAACACTGAAATGCTTCAGAGCATTAGAAAAGGCACTAATACAATCAGTATGCAACAGCTGTCTTTTGGCTTCAAAAGCTAAATTTGGTTGCATCCCATCCAATATATTTGCTGAATTAAAAAAAAAAAAAAAAATTCCTTTCACCTGCTTCAGGCTTTGAAGAAAAAAGGGAAACAAAGGAATTAATTTTGAGCTGTATGCCATACAAACTTTTACTCTGCTTAAGCTTCCAAAATATATATCCAGTGACTCTGTAAATCAATTACATTTAATGGTTTCTCCTTAGCCCAAAAAATGAGTAGTTTAGCTATCTGCTCAAGCAAGTTTACTTGTTATCTCAATTATAAAATCAAAAAGTGTTTTAATAGAAATTTAAAGTAGTTCCAAATAGATGGTCTATGGAACTAACAATATAAGCGTATGAAGATTGTTATTTAAATAAGTTATGTATCTACTAACAGAAGAAGAGCTCAACATAATACTAGAGTGAATGCCTAGGTTCAGCTTTTTCTCTTTAAAAAGCATCAAGGCAGAAATGTTGGCTTTTGGAATAGCAGAAGACATTATGAGAGAGGGGTTGAGGAGTAAATTTGGCACCTGGGTAAACAAATGTGTTATTTAGCCCAGTTAAGTACAGAGTAATTTAGTTACAACTCTAGAGATGACAGTTAATGGTGGGAATTCAGTACAGCCTATGTAATTTTATGAAAGGACTAGAAATAAACACATTTCAGTATTTCTATGGAGTCCAGCTAAAAGATGAGTGACTACTACAAAGACATTGGTCCACAGGTGATGTGCTGATTACAATCCACTTCCTTACACATTAGATACCTCTGTTATTGTAGAGATACTTAAACTACATTTTACAGCTGCACTTGATGTTGCAAGTAACGTTACATAATTGTATTTAATATAGTCATAAACCACAGGACATTCAATTTATCCTTTCTAGCTTCTTAAAAATGTTTAAACAATTTTCCGTTTTTATTGCATTCCTGTGGAACATTATGGAAAAAATACTCAGTGACTGTTTTTCACAGACCCAGGGCAGATTTATTTCTCCCTATAGTCCAGCTTCCCAAGACAAAAATATACACTTACCCTCACTGCTTGCTTCACTTTTTCACCAAAGCTGCAGCGGAACTGTGTGTTTTTCTACTCTTCAGCCAACCAAATTCAGAGACAAGTGCCCTATCCCAAATCAGTTTGCTCCAAAACAGCTCCACAGACAGACGAAGTACTGATGAGGGACATGGGCAGTGGATTATTGACTGAACTGCCCTGGAGTTCTGGCACCCCAGTGGAACAGAGACAGACACCCCTGTGCTGGAGAGGAACCAACAAGCTGGGCCATTAAAACAATTAAAGGCTTGTTGCATCTGATAGAGACGAGGCAGGGAGAAATAGGACTGTTTCCTCTGTGGAAGAGCAAGCTTTGGGGAGATCTTATCAGTGATCTAAATCAGTGAACAAATACTTAACAGAGCTGAGCAAAGACA
Source organism: Hirundo rustica (assembly GCF_015227805.2). Taxonomy (NCBI): domain Eukaryota; kingdom Metazoa; phylum Chordata; class Aves; order Passeriformes; family Hirundinidae; genus Hirundo; species Hirundo rustica. The sequence goes on along the minus strand of NC_053454.1, from coordinate 69,853,707 downwards.
GAGTCTTTTCAGCAGGGCCCAGGGACAGAGAAGGGGGCAAAAAGTGAATTTAAGAGATATAATTCTATGAAAAGTCCAAGTCAAGTCATGAACTTTCTATAACTTAGCTCAAACATTTTTAAATTACTTTTATTATGATATTGTTTGCTTGAGGTTTTTTAGACTCTTGGGGTAGTCAAATGCTGGACCATACCACCCAAAGAAGGCACAGAGTTTCAGTCTGTGGAGAGATCCAAAGGCAACAGGACACAGCTCTGCACGGCCAGAAAGATCTAGAACAGGCTATTGACACATCTATCATTAGCAGTGTTAAAACTGAGGGTTCTTTATCTTTAATTGTTTTAGGCTTAATAGTCTTAAAATTTGCTTTGATTATGCCATATTTCCTTCTTATCCATTGCTTGCATTCAATATTTTTTTTTATTTTTGCTTAAGCATCTCAAAACCACTAAGCAGTAGGTATTTGTAGGATGTTAATACCACTTCCAGCTTGTCTCAGCCAAGATCACAACCCAGTTATCTATAGTCATCACTCACCACAGAAGCCAATTTGGCAGTTATTCAGGGTTTCTATTGAAAAAGGACTCTAAAATAAATGAAATGGGATGCTGGGGGGAAAAGAAAAAGAACACTCTGCAATTTTAACAGAGATAAAACCAACTTATTTACTCTTCATTGTTGAAGTGCAGCTGTAACTTCATCTCAGTAGCAGCTATAGTTTTGTTTGAAGAGCTAAAGAAAAGAGGTAAACTTTTCATCATATTGTTTCTACTTCTATTGTATAAATCTGAAATTCATTGATCCTCTTGAAAACCAAAATCAAAATTGCTTTGTAGAAGGAAGAATTGTAAGAAGAGGAGAAACTCTGGATTCTTTTTAATAGAATATTTCTGCATGGGTTTTCAAAAATTTTCAATTTTTTTTGTCCTGATTTATTGGGGGAGATAGAATATACCTTTATTATTTCAATAACTTTTAATAGTGGGAAAATTTACCTTTTGATTATCATATTAACAACAACTGCCTGATGAGTCAGGGCAGGCATCTGTTAACCAAACTTATTTCATAGCAATTGCCAGGAGCTCACCTGAGGCAAATACTAATGTCTGACTTTTAGACACTGTTTTAGCATCAGAACTGTTTTGCCAAGAAGAAAAAGAGCTTTACTTAAGTGCTACAGGCTTCCTAGAACATACTTTGGTTTCACTCGTGCTCAATGTCGTGCTGACCTTGGAAAAGCACAAAATTCATGGAAGCACAGTACTTACATATTTACTGTGAGAGAATGTGCTCCCTTTTCTTCCTTGTTTGTGCTCTGCCCTATTACACCCAGCTAAGCCCAGGAGCAGCTAATTGACAGCGTCAACAGACGGGAATCAAAGCCCTTCTAGCAGATTTTCAGACATCATGTTTTACAGGGCAGCCCTGGGACACATTCCCAATCTTTTCAATGATTCCATTTCCACCCCGCAACTCTCTTGTTTCTTTTTTCATAAAGGATTCAAAAGCCACAGACAGCGACCTCCACGGGTGGACATTTCAGCTCCAGGACACACAGGGCAATGTGCTGTGCCTCTAACCAGCAGATCATTGCAGAATCTCAAGAGTGGGATCAAGCCACATGCCACACTCTGGGGACCCACCCGAGACCAGTGCCCAGCCTTCCAGAGCCACAGTCCAACACAGCAGACAAGATTTCAAAGAACTCTGGAATCTGGTATAGACACACATAGTTAACTAAATAATTAATAATAAGTATTAAATGTTATTTACATGCAGAATGCTAGATATTATAAGAGGAAGTAGTGGAATTACCTTCCTCCGTGCTTCTTAGAAACAAGTCTAGAGGTATTATTTTATTTTGTTTTAAAGAGATGCTCCATTTCCTAGCCATAAGAAGCTGTTTGGCAATGCTTTGGAGCTGCCCCAAATGCAGCAGAGACCGCTACAACACAGCATTATGTTGCTTGCATTGTCATAATACCATTTGCATTTTACTACATATCACAGACAGGTAATCCATGCATAAGTGAAAAGAGGCAAACCCAGGGAACAACCCTAAAGCCAACCAGCTGGCAAATTTATCTCATTTATAAGAGGGTAAACTACTCTGGGTTGGTATTGCGTCCATTACAATAGTATTTGATACTTACATAAAGAAATCCAAGACACCTGGACATAGTAGGCCTTCCACTTATTAAATAATAAACCTTTTTGATTTTCCTCCCTAAAAACAGCTAAAAGCATTCCTAGAAGGCTAAAATCCTTCAGCAGCCTTGCAGAAGGATTTTTTGGGGAGTTGAGTGGCAGCAGAGACATTTTAGTGGAAGATGAGTTACATTAGCAACACCAAGGTTCTGCTTTGTGGTATACCTAAGACTTGCTTAGACATTGTAGTCTCAGTGATCTCATTCAAATCTGTTTTTTCACCATTTCATTCCGGTCTTCTCCTTCCCTCCCTTCCTGTTGCCCAACGTTCCTGACCAGTGCTCTCATCTTTTCCCAGCTGATCACTTTCCTGTTATGTAACTCTACTTCCAGAACTTGCTTTCATTCACCTATTTCTTCCCTGATGCTTAGTCACAAACTCCTAGAATCCACTCAGAAACACAGTTGAAAGGGAAAAAGCTCAAAGCAACAAAATGTCCTCATTTCAGCTGGGATACAGTTCATTTTCTTCCTTCTAGCTGGTGCAGTGCTCTGCTTCGGATTGGGTATGGGAACAATGTTGGTAACACACTGATGTTTCAGTAGTGCTTGCATTAAACCAGGGACGTTTCAGCATCCCATGCCCTGCCAAGTGAGGCGGTACACAAGAAGCTGGGAGGAAGCATGGCCAGGAGAGCTGACCCAAACAAGCCAAAGGGATATGCTGTAATATGGAATGCCATGCCCAGGATATGAACTGGAGGGAGCTAGCTGGCTGGGAGAGGCTGACCGCTGCTTGGGGATAGGCTGGGCTTCAGTCACAGCTCGGTGAGCAGTTGTGTTGTACATGCTGCTTTATTCCTCCTGCCCTCTCCCTTTCACTTCTAACATTGCCATTTAATTATTATATTTTATTTTGTTTCAGTTACTGAATTGTTTGTATCTCAACTCACCAGTTTTGCTTTCTTCCCCCCCGTTATTTTCTTCCCCAGTGGGTGAGGGGTGGGAGCAAGCAGCTGTTCGGTGCTTTGTTGCCAGCTGGAGTTAAACCACAACATACAACAATACAAAAAGCCACATACCCTGCAAAACAACAAAAAAGCTTAAAAAAAGAGACACACTCCACATTCCATTTCAGGGCCCTATGCTTCACCAGAGGATGGCAGTCCTAAGGTGTCAGCAGTGTCTGTCTAAGGCATCTGAGCACATGTGAATCCCCCAAGTGGGGGAAAAAAAAAAAAAAAAAAAATAGCATGGAAGCTCCAAGAAGAGCAAAACCTGTGAGCCAATGCCTCACAGATTTCCTACAAACTTCAGCTACTGAAATAATTCAAGAGCTTTCAGCCAGATGGAAGCATATGTATTTTGGTTTTGTTTTTAGGAAGATTTTCTGCCTGTTATTAATAAGATGGGCTAAAAAAGGTAGGAGAAATCCTTTCTGCCATAGCAGCATGCACTGAGAGAGTTGCAATTTGGTTGCAAAATCGCAGCTGAGATGCTCCTGTGTTGAAAAAACATCAGGCAGTTTTAGCACCAAACACTACACCTCCTCCATTTTATCTTGGTTGTTTGCTTCGAGGGCTGAAGGCCGTAGGTGATATTTAACAAGGACATAACTGAATCAGAAGTCTTTAAAGAAAAGTTTCATGTACATTGATTGATCAACCCTGCCAAAAAAAAAAAAAAAAAAATAATAATAATAAAAAAAAAATAGAGAGAGAGAGAGCAAGAGTACAGAAATGGACAGAAATGGACCCTGGGTGTGTAGCTGGCATAGGCTGTGCTCATGCCACCCTCTTTTAACAGATCTCTTGAAAGAAGCCTCACTGGAGAAAGGGAAGAGAATTTTGCTGCAGCAGCAACCTTTCAGGGTTTGAGAATTTCCCCATTTACAGCAAACAAGATTTTCATCTTATCTCTGAAACGGAAAATGGAGTGGCACCACATCTCTGCAGCTACATAAACAGTTCACTTGGAGACTTCCTCAGGTGAGAAGCCAAAAATCAACCCGACCGAAATACTGCATCCTTTCCAGAGCTCAGGTATGCCATCCATAAGATTGCTTCCATAAGTTAGATATATTTATGTGGTGTCTCTCTCTCAGAGCCCTCTGGCTCCGTTTTTGCCTTGGCCAGCTTGAGAGACAAACCACAGCTGGAAGGGTTTTTCCTCAGGGCCCCAAAGATCCCAGAGAGGCTGTCAACCTTTTCCTTTGGAGAGAGCAGGCACCCGCTGAAGGCAAAAGGAAAGAGTTTGCCCTTGATCCGGGGGAAAAAAAATCTGGGTTTTATTCAGTCTTTCTCCTGTGGTCCTGCCCCCACCTGGGTCAGGAGCCCAGTCCCTGTCCCCAAGCCAAGAGGGCAGATCCACAGGTTTTCCGGGCTTTTATACAGGAGGAAGGGGCTAGAAGCAGGGACAAGCCACTACCCAATCAGGGATAAGGTGGGAGTGGAACAGAGTTGGGTGACATTCCAGTGTGGGAGAAAGGGCGGGGAAAAGGAGCAGGGACAAGCCTCGGGATGATACATTTTCCAGGGGAAATACACAACAACACATTTAGCCATTTTACTCCACATGTCCATGCTCTGAAGGAACAAAACTTAGGAAAGTTTGAAGTTCACTGATTCTAACTGCTGTAAATTGATTTAAAAACTTACATCCAACATACTTTGTTGGCTGCAATAATTACATGTGAAAGATTACGTGACTTGAAAGCTGCAAGTGTAGAAAATATATTTTTTGAGTTAGCCATCTAACAGCAGCGATGGATTATTTTGGTGATAGAGTTAATTTTAAATTCGAAATAAAGATTTTAGAAGAATAAAATAAAACACAATTCACTGAAAACTTTGTTTTCTATTGCTGCTGGCAGTTCATGTTAAAATTAAGCTACCCACTTGAGCATTCTCACTCAAAAATCTTCTTGTACTGAATAAACTCATATGACCTGAATATGTTGCCTCTGCCAATATCCAGTAAGTGTGGAAAGGCAATAGCCTGAAATTACCCAAGGAGCTATAGAAAACAGTTATAATTGAGAAAATACCTTGAATGACATTTAAGACAAGTCTAACATGTGAAGCATGCAGGAAATACCTATCAATGAAGAGGAGGAAAAAAAAGAAAAGGAATGTTATGTCCATTAAAATTCAAGATACAGCCCTTGAGAATAGCTTGGAACCTCTTAAAAAAACAAAAACAAAACAAACAAAAAAAAACCCCAACAAAACAAAAAAACCCCACAACCAACACAACCCTACTTTTTTTTTTCCCCTTTCAAGTAAAATGTATAATTTTTTCACTTACTCAAAATCTGAGACCAAGATAAAATTGCAGATGTTGCTTTACATGATTGGGACATCTTTTACCAAGAAAAGGCTGCTTTAATTAACCTTCAGTGTATATACACATGGATGCAGTATAAATGAGTTTTTCCACCATTTAAAGGTGACAGTTCTTGCTTTTTAACTCCTTGCTAGTCTAAGGGCACTCTTCTTTCTAAGTGTCATCTTTCCAAAAACAGGAAATTAGGGATAAGTGGAACATCTGATGTTTAAACTTCATTGGGATTCTCAAAAATATTAAAACACTTTTCCCCCTTTCACCAGAACAGGGATATTAGTGACACCACCATCAGATAATATACTGCATCACTTGGCACATAAACAGAAGTTTGGTAGGGGGGTTTTGGCATCACAACACTTATTAGTGGGATCATTTAGGGTGCACCTTGGAAATAGGTATTTCCTCGTTAGTGATGTAAATAATTTTCTAGGAAAAGAGCAAAGCGAGAAAGATATTTTTGTCCATAGGGAAGCTGAAAAGTTGGGTGGAAGCTGCCTTTTCGTGTGCCTCCATTTTTAAGACTCCTACTAAAACCTGGTACTTTATAATTCACCACTAGGCTGCAGGCAGAGAAAGGTAAGGAAAGAAAAAAGAAAAGGTGAGCACAGGAAGATTCCATCCAGGTCCCTGAGAGAAAGGAGAGAGCCAGGGAACTAGAGGCAAGATAAACTTTTTGGCACAAGCATGCAAAAGGGTGATAGATGCAAATGGAAGCAAAACTATTAATCATCAATCCAGGTAATCAGCAGAGAGCACAAACCACAGAGTCAGCACCGTGAGGGAATCAAGCAGGGCTATGCAAACGCTCATCCAGGATTTGATCTCCGTTCACAGGAGGTGACAGCAGAGCTGTCCATTGAGAAATCATTTCCTTCCTTAGCTCACCACTGTGAGCACCAAGGGAGGAACTGATGTTTAAACAGGACATCATTTCAGGCCACAGGTGTAAGCACGTACTAGGTCAGCACCTTCCCAGGAACAGAGGCTATTGGCTGCTAGCAGGCCTGGCTGTCAGCTGGACCAGAACAGTTTGGAATGCAGATTAGCAGCAAATGGTACAAAAGCCCTGTGAATCTGTCTCTTTGGGGGAAGAGGAGGAATATGGAACCAGAAAAGAGTAATCCACCAAAACCTGCAGTGTTTCAGTTTGGGGCAGATGACACAGATTGTTCTTAAACTGAGCAACACACGGTTTAAATGCTAGTATCTCAACAGATTTCAGTTATAACTCTTATTCTTTCCACTAGGAAATGTATTTAGTTCAAGATTATTGAGAAATAGATGACATCTTATTATCCTTCTTTGAAGCAGATTTTGGTCTTCCGGTGGCCCAGCAAGCAGTTCCCACACATCTCTCCCCTTTCCATTCAGATAACTGTTTAGCTTTGACTCCTCCTACATCATCTTCTTTTAAGGTCACTTATAGCACACAGGATACATGTTCATATCTTGATTTAAAAGCAGCACACACATTATGTTCAAGAGGTATTGCAAATTAACATCACTTTCATCAGCAGTATAAACCCATCCTCTTATTTATTCAAGCAATACTAATTAATGTTCAGCAGTACTACAGCAACACAAATTGCAAACAGAAACACCTCTTGGAAAAACTGACAAAAAACAAACAAACCCCACATAGAAAGCACCCAGACTGTTCCAATACATGTATGGACATGTCTTGAAAATTATTTCTCATGGAGGTCTATATAAAAAAAAATAAATGAAGCTTTTTCAAATACTAGCAACAGGTAGTCAAAGGAAGAAATAAAATACTTAGGCTCCCTGTAGGGTGAATAATGCTGTCTTGGCTTACTGATTTAAATCTCAGTATATAATTTTACATATAAAGTCATATTTACAGTAGTAATTTTTGAGAAGGTGTGTGTGTATACATACATATATATGCAAAATTTTATTAAAATTACAAATGAAAATGCCTCAAATGACAAGGATGAATGCAAAGTGAGAAACAGAATTCAAGTTTTGTTTAAAGAAAAGGTTATCTTCAGGCTTCATCAGCCTGTAACCTCACCCATGTGCAATACACACTACAGCCAGTTTTGCAATCTTCAGGTTCCCCCCAGTGAGCACAGTCTGACAACCTCTGCATCAGCACCTGCATGAGCCCAGGTTCACCTTCCACAGAGGAGAGCAGGTGCTCTGAACCCTGGAGGAAGGTGTGTAAGCTCCCACCCATAGCTCCAGGGCATGTTTGCAACAGGGTTGGCTTTCAAAGCTCTGTGTTTTTATATCTTCACAGAGCCATAAAATCATTTCCTCCCTAAACAGAAATCCAAGTCAGGATTTATTTTTAGACAAATTACAGAAGTCATTGCTACTCTTGACGCCTAAATGAAGGGTTAGAAGTAACCTGTCCTCTTGGCATACAACTAAGCTCCGCTACATTCAGAGATGCTGTAATTTCAGTTGAAGTAATGTCCTGGAATTACTCTTTTCATTTTGGGCAGAGTAGATGTTGGCCACATTTTTATTCACAGGCTTCTTGTTGTTGTTTCTGACTAGGGAATTCTCACAGTCAGACAATATTAACTTTGGAGATATCCTTTTTTATGTGTTTACTTTCAGCCTTTTACTAGAAATGCAGCACAGTCTGGGTCTCTAGGTGTTCTTGGGCTTACTGGGTTTAGTCTTAAGTGACAAAGCCCAAAACACCACATCAGCTGCTTTCCCCAAGCATGAGAGGATCCCAGAGAAAACCATTTCAAAGCATGAGCAGGTTTTTTTCTGTTACTTTTTGTAACTGAAACTTATTTGCCCATATCCCTTATGTCTATTCACAGCTGCCCTCTTTCAAAGCTTGAATTAATGTGGATGCCTCAAAAGAATGATTTCTAAGAGGAAAACTCTGTCACTTTTCAAAAACCTGGTGTTTACTTCCAGTGTCTAAATCTTAACCCTTAATGAGTAATAATGAGTGTTGGAAAAGGCACAAGGAGAATTTTTGATGTAAGATCAGAGGCAACTCAGAAACTCAAGGACACTTGATAAGTCAGAATTTACCTAATAAATGAGCTGCATTTTTGAAGTATTTTGATTATGTTATGCTTCGCTTTAGTTTAGACTTTCATGACAGTTGAAAGCAAAGTTATCTTTATCAGAGAAACATTTAAAATTAAATTGGTTTGAAAAACAGCTATGTATGATATTAAATTGTAAATCATTCTAAAGTTTCTCAAGAACAAAAGGTCAGACACATAGCTCATGTAAATCGGTGTTGCTTTTTTGATGTTAATGGCATTGTATAAGTCTCAAGTCAAGATTCAGTCTTTAGCACCCTTAACTTCAAGTTTAAAAATACTTTCTAACAAGATTTGCCTTTCTGTTATCCAGATCTGTCTAAAACTTAGCAGGGAAGACAAACATACTAAAACAAGATCTAAGAAAGCAGACCTGTAAATCCAAAAAGAAAATTTTTCCTTTAAACCTTTCTCTTCATCACTCCTCATTTATTATTCCTTTATTTTCATCATTTCTACCAATCCTCTTTCTCCAAATGTGAAAGGAATACTCAGCTATCAGCTTAATATTATTCCTTCATCACAGTTTATAGTTTTTTTGTGGTTCTTTTTTTTTAATTATTATTTTTAAGAAAGTTTCTCCCAGACTCCAGTCACATTGTGAGTCATGCAAAAGTCTTCTGGAAACTTGAAATTAGATGTGATAGAGACATTAGACACTTTATTAGTGTAAAGTGCCACAGACATGCAGACCATTTACTTGAAAATAATTTCTATGATCAAAAGAGTTGCTGGAAAAAGGGCAGCTGGAAATTTATTTGGCATTTTATCTGGTAGAAGATACATGAATTAGTGGATAAAGTTGTTCCAAGACTTAGTAAAAAGCTGCATGTCTAGAAGCTGTAGATACTTTGACCTAGCACAGTTAAACAGGCTTCCATGCTTCAGTTACTGTAAAAAACATGTAAACATCTCATCAGGAACCACATTCCACTGGAATGGTCCCAGAGATTTTAATGACAGCAGCCAAACAAAGACTCAAAATTGTATGTCATTTAATTACAGGAAAAGGAGACATGGGGAATTGAAGCGCTTAATGGAAAAGACAAGGAACCAAATCTCAAAGCTATTACCTTTTTTTTTTAATCAACAATTTTAAAAAAATTAATTAAATGATCATTTAAAGGAGTGCTTTGCTATACATTTAATAAAAATACTTCAAAAAACCTACCTGCTGTATATCAGCCCTACTCCTAATGCAAACTTTTGCAAGAGAGGAGCATCTCTGATTACTTTGTGTCATCCAAGGCTCATTTCCTCTGGACTCAGCAGACCCACAGATTTTGTATACAGTAGGTATAAGGAAAGATGAGAAGGAGAAAAAGATTTAAAAACCCAGTCTAAATAGTCAAATTAAATGAAAGTGTCCTGTCCAAACTTGAATACACTGCTGTGTAAAAGGTATGAACAGACAAGAAGGATTACCTGAGAGATGGATGGCATCCCTTTCACTGCTTCCACTCAGAGGTTTACATTTTAAGACATTTGTCAAGGCAACTCTTATGCTCAGCCTTCAGCCCACTGCTCTTCCCGGCAGATCTACCTCACTAGCTATTCAGACTTCCATCTAATCACTAGAAACTCAGCTGGAACTACCTCATACTTAAAGTGTAGTCAGTTCACATAACATTCCTTTCAGGACTCTTCAGCACGGCAGCTATTCTCTCTGTACCTGCCATTTGTCCTACAACGGCAGTACCTGGTACTTTAGCAGAATAGAAAAACCACTGAGCCTACACATTATTAATGAAAGATATTGAACAGAACTGAATTTAGGAAAGGCCCATGAAAATCACACCCTATGTATCTTTGAATTTGACAGATAAATACTCTCAGACTGTGCTTCTCCCAATTACTTCTAAACTTACCTATACAACGTTTCCCTAACAGGCTTGTGAGAGTATCACATAAAGTACTCTAAACCTTACAACTTCTCTTTGATTTGCAGGGCTCATTATCCCAACACAGGAAGAAATTAGATGGACCAGGCATAATTCAATATCATAAACTCCACATTACCATCTTAATGCCTATATTATATGAATATTTCAGCAGAAATTGAAGGTGGCGTGACTGCAACTCCAAGACGTTTGATCAAACACACAAAGTACTAATTTTAGAGAAAGTAAAACCCAGAAAACACACAAACATGAAAAAAAAAAAAAAATCACTTCCTTTTCTATTCCACTTGCTAAGGTTTGTTTGTGCAGTTAATCATGGAGCGGTTTAGCATCAAGGAAAGATCCTCCTTGTAAACATTTACAACCCACACCTTGCACTCGTCCCCTACTGTTTCAGAATTCTTGATCAGGCCCTACTCTTTAGGGTAAGTTCAAAAACTCTCCAGAGATCCCAAAACTGGGCTAACCCATAGGGCCACCACACAACTGGATCACAGTGTTTAGCAAGATTATAATAAGAAATAACATCTTGCAGTGTCTGAAAAAAAAAATCATTACTTCACCTCTCAACTCAAAGAGCATTGCTATTTCCTTAGTCCAAGGAGGATTAGGCCAAGAAAGAGCCTTGGCATCATGATATTTTCCAGGGTACAATGCCCTGGATGTTAAATGTCAGTCTTCAGGATGAAAACTCATGGCTCTGACACAAGCTGGCATTTATTGGTTCTTCCTTTCCTCCCAGGATCTAAACTGATTTTACTCAAACTTGATAATTTGTTTAAAAATACTTTCAATCTACTGAGTTATACATTTGAGTTAGATGCACAACATACAATATTCCAGCTAAAATAAAACACATGAAATTTTGCCTCCTTTAAAATTTTGCAAAAATAACAGTTTAGGATCTTAAAAAATAACATGCAAACTGGCTACAAGTGAATAACTTAATGCAAAGGTTTAATTAAAATTTTAATAGCAGAAACAAGCTAGAAAGATGAGGGTGTGGTGGGATAAGAAAGAAGCATTTAATTTTCTTCATGCCTGGGTAAGAAATTTGGCTATGCAACTGAAATAATTCATCATCCATATTTCCAACACCACCAGTCCTTGAGGGCAGCTGTTCTTCAGATCAATTGTTTGAGAATCCCTAAGAAATAGTAATCTTTGCCAAAGAAGTGACCCAAATAATTTTGATGTTTCTGCTTACAAAAAATGTCAGAACCATAGGAGCCTGATTTTTTACCTCCCCAGTTGTATCAATTTTAGTGCTGAGAGGAGCAAAAGGGGCAGTGCACTTGATAATCTTCTTAATACAAAACTGATATCAAGGTTGCCACTAGTGATACACAGCCAAATTCTCTTCTGAAAAGGAACAGCAAGACTTCTCCCAGCTCCTATATCATCGTTATCATATTGCTGTTCACGCATAAGTGACAGAACATGTTTGTAAATTGAAAACAATCACCTATTAAAGTATCATCTATGTGCGTAATAATCTTTAAAGCTTCAACAACTGCTAAGCAGTTTATGAACTTTGAGGACAGCAAAGGCCAGAAATTTCTTGGTGCAAGTATAAAATCTATTTGTCTAAAATAACTGACAATTAAAGACAAGAGAACTGTTCCTACGGAACTCCTAATAATAGGTGCTTCTATGAAGAAAAACAAACCCAAATAATTGTTCTCTTACTGGCTCAAAATGTTTGTTATTCAATTCAGACTCAGCTTTCTCCTTACATGCTGCAAACCATCAAAGGTAATATAAATACATTTTTTTAATTTGGGGAATTTGAAGACTGATCAAATGATGAATTTGGATGACTGTGTTTATTAAATTAAGAAAAATAAGCCCTTAGTCTTAGGTATACGCCTCAATAACTGTGCAGATATTTTAGACACATTTAAAATTTCAGCTACCTAATTCAAAATGGAAAAGAAGCACCACTTCTTTTCTCTGGTGTTTTGTACCTCCTAGCTAATAACTAAATATATTCACTTTTTTGATTACATTCTTTCAAGAATAAAGATGCCTGACCTTCTACTCTATCTGCCTGTTCAGCTGACACCCCACAAAACTAAAGCAGTAGAAGCCGTGTACTTTAAGGTGTTGATTTTCAAAGCACACCAAAATATCTGTGTACGAGAGTACTTCCAAGACACATTGAAATCATACATTTTAATTTCCTCAATAAATAGATTGGCTACTTATTATGTAAGAAAATGGATATAAAGCAATTAAAATAGCTTTATAGTCAGGAAGCTTATGGAAGTGCAAGGTGTGTCCATCATAAATAGTATTACCGTGAAAATTTATATTAAAAGCTTTCAGATATAGCATTCCCTTCTTTTTATCCAATAACACTCAGAAGTCGGATTCTGCTGACAATTAGCAAAACCATGAACCCGATGCACGCTGTATCCTGACTTTCCCTCCTACCTTTGTAGCCACGTGGGAGGAGGTAGGATAGGTATTGTACTTTTTTTTTTTTTTACTACAATTCAAAAGCTCATTTAGCTCTGATGCTCCCTTTCCTTCAACAAAAGATAAAAAAATCATAATCTTTACTTGGATTCTTTTGCTGTGTGGCCCTGCTTAGCATTTCCCCCCTCTCCAATTCTAGTCAAGGAACAAAAAGAAAGGATTTAAACTCCAAAGAGACATTCGATAAATGTATTTCTGACACTGTTTTCCTGGAAGCACAGCTGATGCTGTGAGGTGGATGCCGAAAGGCCTCTCAAGTTGAAAGTACAGATGCAATGCAAAGAATTACAATAACATGTCGTACTGTGGGTTGTGTGGTCTACATAAAACCACAGATTTGGAAACCATCTTTTTGTAATGGGGTAAGTTTAGTCCGTCCTGTTCCCCAGCAAACGTCCTCAGTCCTACCCCAGATCTCTCCCTGCTGGCCTTCACCCAGAGCTCCAGTCTGCTCCTCATTTCCTTGTCTTTCAAGGGAAAGCTTGAACACATTCAGACTTCCACGATTATCCTTGTCAAAAGGACCAGGGGTTGCAAGGCTGACAATATACAATTACCTTACAGAAGAGGAGGCTGAAGGAAAGTAAATGGACCATCAAGCATACATAGTCGTGCTCTGCCTGGTCTCCAGCAGGTACAAAAAACACCCACATACAGCTTTTTCCGATGCTAAAACAGATCCCTCGAGTGTGCCCACAAAATGTTTGCTCTTTGAATGCAAAGAAAGCCACACTTTACAGAGGCAGTTGAAACAATAAGAATGATTTTCAGAATAAACACCAGAATCTAGAAAGCACGCACAACCTAAGGCGAGATGAAGTGCAGAGTTGCACTCTTCCAAACTGTAACATCTGCTCTCTGATAGTACAGGTGCCTTGCAAGCCTTCTTGGCTAAAACACGAAAAACATGCTGACTACACCGTGAAACTCAATGCAGTTTTAATTTGGGTTTGATTTATAATAGTTGAGTTCTTGGTATAGTCAAAGAAATTTTACCTGAGATAGCTTCTTGTTTTTTGCCCTTAATAAAACTATTATATCATTGTTGATATTGTATGGACTAACACATACATTTTTGTGGGAGAATTTTACATATTTCTGGCAAGACTGCAGTGGCAACTATTCACTGAATTTATGTTCTCTTCTCAGGCAAGTACTCCTCAGGGTAAAGAGGGAGTACGTTCCAGACTGGGCTAAAACTTAATTCCAGGCCACATCCGTCTAGGTGTCAGCGCTAAACTGGCTATAATGTGGAGTTCAGAGGTGTGTAGATCAAGCTGCCTAAAATGGTTTGAAGTGAGCCTCCTTCTTCAAAATGAGCTTAATGACTACAAAAATTTCCAAAGGCATTGAACTATCTTCCATATAATCTGCTGTTCTCTTCAGTGCAACTCTGTACTTGAATGCCACCAGGTTCTAACCTCATATACTGTAGGGACAGATGCACATCAGACAATGAATTTGTAACCTAAGAGTAAATATATGCACATATCATAAGTGCTAAAAAAAGCGTTCCACCAAAAGTACACGCACTTTTAGGGGATACAAAGAAAACAACCCAAAACCCGATTACATGATGTAAAATAAGTAGCATCAAACTATTACTGAATTAAACATTAGTTCCACTTGAATAACCATTGTTGTTGCTGTTACATTTGCATTCTAGTTCGAAAAGTACCCTTGAAATTCCAGTTTGTTCTTCCTAATCTTCCAGTTTATCTTTAGCATTAAATCAGCATAACAACTGACTGTGATTTCACTACAAATTTTATGATTTAACTCCTGCTTCTTTTCCCTAATCTTCAGTAATCAAGTATAAACACTGCTTTACTCAAAGCATCACATCAGATGCTCAAAGTTTCTATATTTTTTCTTGAATTTCCATTAAGTTCTTCTCCAAAGAATCTTTATTTTAGACCAGGCAGCTCTCACTCATAAACACAAGCTACTTTCTGTATTCCTACACATCAAGCTTAACATTCGGCAGCATTTAAAGAGATTTTTCCAATAAGCTCATTTAAGAAATCCCATCTAATTAATTTAGATTATCATTGCAGTACATCACCTTGGCTCCCTTTGCAAATGCTTGAAGCAATTATATCACTGAATGAAAATCCTGAATAGTATTAGCACTGAAATTTACTGAAAATACCTATAGTCAGATAAGAACAGTTCCTCATTGTGGCTTTTTGCACTAGTAGTCACACTTGATCAAGTCCACTGAGCTGCAACAGCCAGCCCACACTAAGAATCTCCTTTGCTGCTCTTAGGAGCTATGATGATGAAGTACTTTACATAATTCAAATAAAATAGCATTTCAAAGCTGAGTTAAAAACATGCATCTACCAAATTTACCTGAAGCTTTCCACTCAGTCACACCCCCACACAGCACTAAAGGCTGCTTTCTCACTAAGGCCACCAACCCTTCACATCACTCTCCCTCTAACAATTTCATCACCTTGGGATTTTAACTCCTAATCAGAACAAAATGCCTCAAGGCCTCCATCATAGATCAGTTCCATTTACTTTTTCATTTTCCCTGTACTTCACTTTAGAGAGAGCCTGCTAAAAACAATAAAAACATCCCACACCATAAAATCCCCTATCTCATTGCCTCCTTCTTCTTTAACAATATTCTTTCTGCCTTTCTCTCCTCTGACAGGAAAACCCTCTGGAATTGCCAGGTACTCCCTACCATCATCAGTGAACCACTACTAAAAGTAAATGTGGGTAAACAGGAATCTAACTAGTAGCCTAAAGTGGTTTATGATAACTGAATTGACTATGGGTATCTATGGACTTATTTGTTTTTGTAAAAAGATATATTTCAAATAAATTAATGTGCAATAGTACATTATTCAGTGCAGTTATTTTCAAAAAAAATTGGTTTCATAAAAAAGAAAAAAAAAATCCCGTGCTAATTTCCCATAAAATTAGCTCGATGGATGTGATACCCACTAACTCCTTTTATGCCTTCATACCTCATATCCCATCAGCAGCAGTTTTATAAGCATCAAAACACCAAACTTCCTACAGCTCTCAAAGTCATCCAGGTAATCTTTTTCAGAAACTTTCACATTATTACAGACTTACTTGCTGAAACCTCACCTCAAATCCTCAGCCCATAGTTCATTTATTTGCCCCGTCCCCCCCAGCAAAAGTGGGGATCATCCAGGTGGGCAATCCCTCTTCAGCTCACCTGAATCCCTCTGGCACACATCAAAAAAGATTCCTCAGCAATCAGGAATAAAACCAAGTTCATTAAATTTCCTCTTTATTAGTAATTTCCTCTATTTATGTTTTATCTCTAGTTTGCACAATTTGTTACTGCCACATATTTGAGGATTTGTTTAATTAAACAAGATTTATTTTCTTGAATGCAACTACATCTGGCTTGGACAAGCCTGAAAAAATATTCTTATGCATGCAATATTCACATAGAATTATTAAGTATTCTTACAGGTGACAACACATGATTTATGCCCAATCAGAGTTTTTTGTTTAGGGTTACATTCAGCTCTTTTAAATTAAGAATTTTTCACAAATTAATTTGTTAGATATTGTGGTTTGATTAAACACATGTGCAGGCTAATAGGTAATAAAAAGGACAATTTTCATCGCATAAGTGTTGCTCACATTCCTCATAAATATTTTGGTTTCTATAAAATTATCACAGAAAAAAGTTAATTTCCTATCTACCTCTGCTTTATGTATTGGAAGGGTCAACTGGTTTATTTATTGGAGGGGTCAAGGGACAATATAACTTAAGAAAAAAATGGGAACAAACCTGCTTCCATAAACATTTTACTGGGAAGGAATTACTCTCTCATTAGGAAAATAAGTTGGGAAGGAGCTGAGGGAGGCAATAACAGAGCTCCTGAGTGGTTCTTTTACTCTAGTTTCTTTCTACAAGAGTCTGAAGGACTTTACTTTGATTGGAACTGCCCCCCTTTGTTCACTTCTATACAGAAAATTAAGAAATCAAAAATGAAACTCAAGTAATTCAAAGCAGCACTTTTAGAACAGGAGCACAAAGCTGTATTATATGCCCTTTAAACAGTATATGACTACATTGCTATTCTTTTATAAATGAACACAAAAGGCAAGGGAACCAACAAGAAAATGGACATAAGAAAATAAAATCAAGAGTAAAAGTGGGTTTTCACATAGCTTCATCTGAACTGTCTGCTTTTCTCCAGAAGAGACAATCATCAACATTTGAAAACTTAAAGTAGCTAAGCTGTTGTTAAGGAATAAAGTAAGCATAATTTCTGAGATCATAAAGTTATGTAGGTTATATAACAAGACACAAGTAGTCTATTTGATCACAAAACACATGATTTTAGAGAAACTTTTGAAAATTGCTAACTCAGAATGCATAAGCTCCAAAAGTTACTTAAGCATTCTCACATAGTACTGTGCCACACCTTTCTCAGATATAAGGTTTAACCACTTTCTATAAGCAGGGACAGGAATAAGCAGAAGGACAATGATAAACTCATATCACTTTAGTAAATAAATAGAGAAGGAATGTTTGGCTGTGTGACAGAGGAGGTACTACTGACACCAAAAAAAGGCTTCAAACATCAGCACCTTGTTATGCAAAAGTCTCTCACACCTTCTCTATGTAGCCTCCCACAGGCAGCTCCACATGGATCTGGCACTTTCTCTCCTTCTTCTCTTTTCCTTCTGCAGTTCCAGCTGGCTCCTTCCTGTCCCAAGCACAACCACCTAACCCTATCTATACCTCCCTTCCCCACAGCAGAGCCAGCTAACTCACACTTTTATCACACCCATGGCTGTGAGGGCCAGGCTGTTCCCACTCTTTTGTAATCAACACAGCTGCAATATATCAGGGGCAAGATTACCTTCAGCACCATCTCTATCTGTCCTTCCACAGCTGCGTCATTCCTGAATCCATCTATTGCACTTCTACTCTGACACTAAAGTGGGGTTATGCAATTCTCCAGTTGCTTAATGTCCACTTCTGTGCTTTAAATATGTTCTTTCTTATCAGACTGACTCCTCAAGGTCCAATTTGCTCTGAAGAAGCAGAAATTGCATTTGGAAAATAGGATTTTCTTTCCTTTCTTTCTCTTCTTGGCACTCACTATCTTCATTCAACATGTAACATAATTTTGACACAATGCAGCAGGTAATACTACAAAATGGAACGCAATAAAAGCTACCCAGCATACACACATACGAGGGGAAAGCCTATGGTCACAAAAATACTGTTCAATTTTGATTGGCTGCAGTTCAATTTTCAAACTATTCACTCAGCTTCAGAAAGTCCTCTCAGATCCCAGCTCCAGAGGTGGCTGCTTGCTCATGAGCATCACACAAGCACATTATTTCTTTGCTGACCACGATCAAGTAGCGGTTTTGCCTAAAATTAATAATTTGGCTGAAAAGGGTGGTTTTTATTTTATTGTTGAGGATCTCTATGCCAGTGTAGCACACTAGGAAGGCATGCATGGGCAAATGCCTCACTAGTGCACAGCAAGGCTTGGATGCAGCCAGATTGCTTTGGAAGGGACATAAAGCACCAAGGAAACAATCTCTGGAGGAACAGTTTACTACTTCAAAAAGCTGTATAATCCACAAGGAAAACATACGGGAGAGTGTAGGATATTTTCCTATGCCAGTCTTATATTGTCAGCTCTGCCTCTTTGCATAATTTACTCCCCAAAGTACCAGCAGGTAACAGCTACTGTACCATTAAATTTATTTTGGAAAATCATTGTGATAAAATGCAAAACTCCTTCTTTGTCCTAATGTCTTTTGTGTTATTGAGTCAAATTCTGAACGCCCACGTGCATAAAAGAAAACATAATTTCAGTCAGAAAAAATACTTTCTCTTCCTTTCTGAATTTTGGCATTTCTTTATTCTACAAGAAATGGAACAGGTTTAACATACAGACATTTATGTAATTGGACAAAAAATTGAGAAATCAAATCAATTTGCTATAATCTTCATCCTCTCATAAATAGAGCAGCAAAGTATAATTCAGCTGAAGAGGTGGGATGAGATAGATTCACAAGAACAAATAAAGGGAATGGAAGAGGAGAGCAGAAGTGAAACTGAAGCATGCTTGCAGGGACAAACTGTTAGTAGGTGACAATTTGAGAAAAAAAGGATCACAGCTTCTTCTGTTGAAAAACACTGTAATTAAATAAAATAATGTCCCTAATGTTGTTTTTGTAGAAAGAATTTTCCAGCAACCAGCCAGAAAAGTGGTAACAAATTTATCATGTAATGAATTTTGCTTTGTGGTGAGGAATACAGGAAAATGAACAATGATTAAGCACCAACTTAAAGTAGTATATTTGTCATTCTGCATGAATTACAAAGCTAGAGACACCATATAGTGTTTGCTGTCTGTGTTTTGATTCATTGCATTGTTGGCTCTCCTAGAACTATTAATGATAATGCCTGCTAACTTTTGAAATTGGAAGAGCTAGTTTAGGGTACTTTCAACTACAAGCATCTTTAAAGTAGATTTCTGGAAGATTTGGTAAATTCAGCATAACCTTGGATCACAAAGACTGAATACTTCTATCAGCATCATATAACAGTAACAATCTTGACATTATTTATGTATATGGCTAGATTTTTATTTTCATAGCTGAAGTCAGTGCCTGCAAAGTCACTGGCAATAATGCAATACCATTTTTTATCTATGGAAATGGGAGGAAAATCACATTGACTTAATAGGAAATATTATGGTAATCCCTATATATCAGTTAAGATAACTGTATTTCAGCAGGGCATAAATTGCCACAAGCTTCTTCTGTATTCAGACAACTGTGAGACTTAAAAGCAAATGCAGGTATGTTTCCCTTTTCATTGAGTTCATCAGCACAGCATACTGTGATTCAACCAGTGAAGAGGAAGAAGACAGATGTGGGTCGCAGGGAGTACAGAGTGACTGAGGGACACCACAGCCGAGGATCATAAGTAATGTTGGCCAAATTGTGTGTTAACGGTGGCTGTTAGGTATTACTGCACTGGTCAGGCAGAAAAATCTAAAGGGAAAAAAACTAACCGAGGATCATAAACTCACAGGAACAAAGATTTGGTGGGGTAGTTGTCTTTGTTACTAACTTCGATAAATCAAAAGTGCAAAATCTATCTACAGCCTAAGGCATTATTTCATATCAGTAGGAAAATATGTGCCTATATACCTTCAGCAATATACAGTGCACACATGAAATATGTTGAGATATGTATATTCACTGCCTCAACTATGATAACTTGAAGGGTAGAAATACTTCTTTTTAATGAGGAAGAGCAGTACAAGAGGAAGGCTGTAAGGCAAAGTTCCTGAAGATGGCTTTCCTACACAGAGGAAGGGGAGCAGGGCATTGCCCCATGGAAGCACCGGCACCCCTCAGCCTTGACTACAGGTTAAGGTCCCACTGGGTTACACACTGCAAGTTTCTGAATAAAAAGATGTTTTTGCCCAGGAAATAAAGTCAAAGGCAGCCACATCATCCTGGAAAAAGGCAGCAAAAGCTCATGGAAGTGATGGATGACGTATAGCCCAAAACTCCTGGAAGATGCTTTGGAGTCAATATGGTGAAAGTGGGGGCAAGAGAGCAGCAGTGGCTGGAGAGTGCCCATACCATGGATGCAAGGATCCTAGTACCATATTCCAGAGGAATTTTGGGTACCAGAGCATCCATGCAGCCTCATCAGGGTGCCACTTCTTCATCTACTCTTCTTCTGTGTGACAAACCATCTTATTTTGTACACACCATTCCGAAGGAAGGAGCTGATCACCTAAACTTTCAGACTCAACTGAACATAGCAGAGCACATATGGGATGGGGCAGGATGGAGATTACCATGAAAACCCATCATTCTACTTTTCATCTCTGTCTAAGTTTTGATCCCAGATTGAAATAGCCTGGTCTAACTTTTATTATTGGCAATGACTGAGAAGGTTTAGCCACGGTGTCCTCACTCTTTATTCTTTTGAATATTTGTTTTGCCTGTTTACAACTGGCAAAAGCTTTCACTCATAAAGAAAAGATGAAGTTATATTAAAAAAAAAAAAAAAAAAAAAAGCCTAAAACTGTAAAAACTGAGTCAGTTGTGAGAGCAAATTGTAGTATTTGTTATTGCTGGGCTTTTTTGGTGTGAGTTGATTTGTTTTGTTTGGGTTTCCTTTTGCTAAGGAGCAATCTGATATACAAGAGAATTAAAAAGGCTTCAGGGTATTTTATTTATCAGCCATTGCTTGTTTCATTTAACTGTGCAGCCTAACCAGTACAGCAACATAAAGGAAAGAATCAGAGATCTCAGAGTTGTTCCACACTAATCTCCCTTTTGTCAAAGCGTGGGGACCATCTTTAGGTCCCTGATGAAAGCCAACTTAGATTTCTTACAGAAGAAAAAATGATAGGACGGACAGGAAGAGGCATCAAAGACTATTTTGAAAGCTCTCAGTAAATCTGCATTTTTTTTCTTGTTGCTAAGTATCATAAAACTGATATAAAGAAAATATCCTTCAAATATGAACGATGTTTTACACCTCTACATATGAACATATGAGACTATGTTGGACTACATATGACATGTATCATATAACAATAAATCTACAAAAATATTAAAATTAAAAAACCAGATAAAATCATTTTGATTATCTGTGTGAAGTCAATTTACAAACAACTTCCTTCAAGTGCAAGGATTTTTGTATTGTTTCTGTGAGTTCACTCCAAAGTGTCTTTTCTTTTCTTCTCATTGGCCAGCCTTTGCTCTTTCACCTTGTCTTTCTAGTGGGCTTGAAAAGAGCCATTTGTTTAGTGAGGTTCATATTTCAAGTACTGTCAAGCACAAGTGAATAATACTTGGCTGATTTCATAGGTTTCTGTGTGACAGCAGTAAGGTTTAAGTCATTTCTCCAGATGCTTGTGCCCAAAGAGCAATCTGAAATGTCTTATATACAACACACATTTTTTTGGACAGCAAGAAAACAGATGACAGTAACAGCAAACTGAAATACAGAGAAAAGAAGAAACAATAGTTTATTCAAAAAAAATTTGCCTTTAAGAATTAAGTCAGACATTATAAACAAATTATACACAGTGTTGAATTAAATTGTTTTTTCTTCCAGGAAATCCCTGCAATGCTTGAGAGAGTAACGTGGTCAATAGCAGGATTTACAAAGCAAAGGCTTCTTTACAAAGCAAACCAAGAGATTTGATTTGCAGGCCCCTCTTCATGCTGAGGTTTGTGCAACATCTAAGGGGTGACAATGAGATTCAGGTAAGAACATACAACGTATTTTAACATCATTCATAAAAATTAAAACAAGAAACAAAATTAGTTCAGATGCCAGCCTTAATGTCCTGGATCTGTGTGAAGCCACGTATAACACAAGCTTTAAGGCATTTCTGTGTAATTTTATGAGTGACTTCCCTTATATCCATTCTGAAGAAGCACACTGCTCCTTGATGCAGAGCAGTAGATTTCCTTTTCTGTAAATGCCACTAGGTAATGTGTCAGCTCTCCAGTTCTGATTGCTCCAGATACAGTGTGGACTGACAAGGCTGTCCAGATGACAGTATTCCAAAATATTCTGCAAGGGCTGTGCTGAGTTTCCGTGCACAGGAAATGTTACCACTGCTGCTGTTTTTCTGCTGAATAGAAGAGTCCCCACTCTATTCCACAAGCAACTGGTAGTCAGCAAAGCACTTGCAGCTGGACAGGAGGCACAAGTGGCAACCACTCTGCCTGATTTCCAGCTGAGGGAGGCAGAACAGATTGCTGGGAAGGGAGAGAGGGTAAAGAGTAAACACACACAGAGCAATGAACAGTTTTCTTGGGCTAAATGCACACATCTATCCAGCAGATCAGGATTCCAGCTTCGTATTGGCCCTCTAGATACAACTGAAATTACAGACAGAATTTAAAAATACATGCAAGACCACTCACAACAAATCAAAATAAATAAAATCAGTCATGTCTCATTTCTATGTAAGTTATGGTTTTTAATCACGGGAGGATTGCTGTGTGAGTGGAAATAGGTGGGAGAATGCATGAGACTCCAGTTCACATGACCAGGAATAGGAAGGGAAATACTGTTTCCAGCCTTAATTACCATCCCAGACTTTCTGCTGTGCAAGGAGTACAGGTGACTAGACCACCACTTCACAGGTTTTCCTTTCAAAGGGATATCCCCCTATGTGACCTGGCCTCAAATTAAATCAATTTAATTTAGCTGCAGCTATCACTTGCTCCTGTATACCTTGTTTCTCCCTTTGAGCTAGACTGTGAGGTTTTCCATATTTGTATCCTAGGCTTCAGCTTCCCATTACCTTCTCTCAGAAGATTTGCTCATCAACAGTAATGTTCCCAAAAACTTTTACAAAATTTTATTTTCTCCTTGTAACAAACTTATTTTTTCTATGAAAAACTGAAGTTCACTAACCTGCATTAGTAGGGTCTGGAAGTTTCTCTGTCCCCCTGCAGGGCTGCTCAGGTCTTCCACCAACATCCTTTTGGCTCTGTGGGAACCGAACAGCCGCAGTGTTATGGTGTGTACAGATAGTACAAGGCTTAAAAAGAGGATCACCTCTATTTAGACAGTACTGCACCAAAGCTAAGCTGTCTTTCACAAGTAGAAACACAGTGTTTTTGCAGGACCTTCAATCCACCATGTGCTGTCAGGTCTCAGGTGTACTTGTGGAACCTCTCATCCCTGTAACTACAAACTCTCCTTAGAGTCTGTCAAATTTATATAGTCTTTAATTAATATATATGGGGCAAGGAGTTTCTGTCAGCAAGTCTGTGTCCTGTGTTCCCAGGATTTTTGGAATATTTATTATTAGCAGGTCTAAAGAGAGCATCAATATAGAGAACTTTGATATGCCTTAGTCCTACAATCTGAGGTGGAAACATCCCCTATAAAATATTCAACACCCTTTCTCCAATAATTCCATTAAAGATAGTTCAGACACAACATCCTGTTCTATGGACAGGGAATTAACAGGAGAAGACGTAAAGCCATTTGACCTTCCAAACTGCATGATACATCACCACAGCAATGGCTGTAGCTGATGGCAGACCACTGTGGTTGCCACTGGGATCGTCCCGAGGTCTTTACCAGTGTTCATGTGTGAACACAATATTCCCCTCTTTACATCCCCATGCACTGGATGGGGAGATTACGGAGAAGGGTAAAAAGGAACCATAGATTTGACACTGGGTGAATGTCTCCAAAAAGAATTGGCAGCAGCAATGCTTTTGGGATAGGCAGCTGCAAGAGTTGTACAGGGGAGTGAGCACAGTCATCAGTGTTTTCTAGATGGTTCTATTATATGTCCAGTCTCCAGCCTTCTACCTTAGGAAAAACATGACTTTTCAAGCTTATTAGATAAAACATCAAACTTCACCAGGATTTAAAAAGTTTCATATTTTCTTTTTTTTTTTTTTTTCATTCCTTGAGGTACGATGGGGGAAAAAATGCACACAAGCCTGAGATTTTAATCTCCAAGTGGTTATCTTGATAAGTAATAAATCTAACCTTTCCAAGCAGACGTATGAAGTTAAGGGGACTAATTGATCATGTTGGCACAAAGGTGTTGTTCATTCTGCAAAGGCCAAGTTAATCCACATTGATGTGATTCAAATTAACCTTAATCAGCTACTAGGCTGACTGTGATTTCATTACTGGATATGCTACAATTAGACATCTCCTGTCTTTAAATGCCCCTTAGCTTTATTGCAGCTTTTTTTTTTTTTTTTTTTTAATAATAAACACCCATTTACACATCAAATACTATTAGTGTAATTGGCTTTAAAATTGACTTTTTTGTGTAGTCACTTTTTGGTTCTGTTTATTTTGAAAAGGTCAAGTAATACAGATTGATGTGATCTAAATTAACCTCAAACAGTTACTTCTCCTCTCAGAATGATATGTTGTCATAGTAGGGAAGGATCAGACAGTTGCCTTCTCTTTCCTTTATTTTCCCCCTTCCAGATCCATAAATCGTATGTATTTCATTCCTGGAGGCAGGTGCAAAATACTTAAAACCCTATAAATCATCTTCATAACAGAATTCAAAAGCAGTTGACTATTCATCAGAAAACTTTAATTCTTTATCCCCATTGAGGCCGTGCAGGTATACCACACATACTAAAAAAATCAGAATTTTCAAAAATTAGTTTACTTTGTTGCAACTAAAACCTGATTCAAAGCCCACTTTTTAAAGCTTTCTGCCCCTGTATTCCATACCTCAAGTAGACAGTGTGAACACAATAATCAACTGTAAATTCATGGGCAGTGTGTTTGATTGTGGCACTGAACAAGAGAAGCAAGTTCCCACACTTTATTTCATTTCTTGAGGAAAACAATTGTAATTTCCCTACCTCTCTTATCTTTCAATTCTCTCTGGCTAAGAGTATTGCCTCTTAACACTGCCCTGATCAAATGGAAAGTGAGGAGGGCCATATGAAACACAAAATAAAAATTGTGTTTTCTTCAGAGGGAGTGAATTACATGGGGAAGGTGAGGGCAGAAATGACAACTTAAAACTAGCTCTTTACCCTGTCCACTATTGACAGTCCCTAAGGAGATTTAGCTCCACCAAAGGCAGGAGTTAATGAGGAGACACCTTGGCAATCCCTGTCCCTGCTGCAGGAAGTATGTTCTCACCTTCCAAGGATACACCTTGGGCACCCCTCTGAGCCCAGTGGTGGGAAACTGCTCCAGAAAGGATCCAGGGTGAAACATCTGTGAAGGCAAGGAGGAACAGCGAGCCCAGCAAATTGAGCTCCTGTCTTAGGTACCAGCATGCCTCCCCATAGCTCTGAGCCCAGGCTACCTAACTGGGACACAGATACATGGAAATCCAACTTGACGTAGGGAATAGCCACAACTGTCACATCTTTTATTGATCAGAATAAATGTTTAATTTTGCATTTAGTTGAGGGCTGCACTGTAATCAATAAATAATTTGCCAGTTGTGGTTACTTTACATGTCTAATCACCCTTCTACATACAAAATAACCAGAACAAGCATATTATTTGTTCATTCAACTCTGAACCTGAATCTGAAGAATGGTCGGTGCTAGGAGATTTCCTTTTTTTTTTTTTTTTTTTAACTTTGTTCTGTTGAAATGTTCAAATTTGAAACTCAACTCTTTAAAAGTAGGCAAGGACTGTGTTTGGTGCCCTGCCCCCCCCCCCAAAAAAAAAAGAAAAAAAAAAAAAAAAAGGGCAAGAGGCATTTTTTTCATCCTGCCAAATCTTCTAAATGACACCAGAAGGATTGTAAATAAAACCAGCTACATATACAGAAGAGCAAGTGGTTCTGCTGGTAAAGATGACTCCTTAAAAAGTAAAACATGCTTATTGGATCCCTACCAGTATGGAAAACCCTAACTCTCTGAATAATGCAACAGCTTAAATAAAGAATTTAAAGGAGCTGAAGTTACTCTGGGAGATTTTCCTAAATCTTCCAGCTTTTGGGGCTGCAAAGGACAGCAGAGGCAGCTGTACCTTTGTAATGTTCACACAGTACTTGGATTGCTCCCCTAATTAATCCTGAAGGAAGAAAAAAAAAATAGAAAGCACATAATTATTTGCAAAATTTCAGGGTAACTTGTGCTGAACATAATTTGTACACACAGGGAAGCTCTCCTTTTCTGCCTATCTGCCACTGCATTTTTTCAAGTGTGCAAAATCTGTTGGGATCTATTGATTTTTTTCCCCTTGTTGCTCAGTATGAAATAGAAAGGGTGTGAGACAGGTAATTGCTGATCCCATCCACTCTACATCTAGGGAGAAACCTATTTTTCTTGGGATAATGGTTATGTTGAGTTTCACCATATAAGCAATATTTGAGATGTATTAAAGCCACCTAACCATAAAGAAGTTGAATACTTCAGCAACAAAATAGGTATAAGAAACTTTACTTAATATTGACATAATATTTCTAACGTAAACACTGAGACTAATTATGAAATCAACCCTAGTCAAAGCCAATTATACTGTGGGTTAGTAAGTACAATCACAGCTGCTATATATAGTGACAGAAATACCATAAGCATATATGAAAGACTATATACAGATGGTGAAAGAGATTATGCTTGGCATAACTCAGAGAGGAAAATTAAAATGGATCTCTGTAAACAAACCAGAGAAAGTAATATTACACTGCTAAAAATGAGACTGATCTACTCTTTTACTTAAAGACAAACTGTATCTGACATGACAGGAGCAGCTTTACTTATGTATGTGTAAGTCAGTGTAGATTTCTGGACGTAACCGCAGTACAACTGCCATGTTTTTGAAATTTGGATGACAACAGTCTAACATACTGTCGGTTTCTTGGCATATGTGCCTTTGGTCCTTCCGGGAAATATGAAATATTAGTACTCATACAGAGTAAATTGATTCAAAGTGGTTTTAATAAAGTTTAGTATGTTTTTGGCAAAAAGCAAACCTTTTCCTTTGATACATGAGAATAACCAGAAATATGCAGACTCACACCAAAGAGATAAATGGCTTTGTATACATTAGGATGTTATCAAGTCTGAATTTTCCATTTAGAAATTTTATTATGCCTACTTACATTTTTGTCCCCCATTATGAACTGAGATTAATTTAACACCATCAATTTATAAGCAGCATGATGTGTAGAGTCAGTTATCATGCTAGTGTTGACTTCTGCTGTCTGTCATCCTAGATTGTCATTTACAGACATTTACTTTTACAAGAGCATAAAATGATCCCAAAGTAGTCTGTTACTGAAAAGCAATACAATATACTGTGGCTCTCGTTACTCTGGTTCCCTAAATAAGTTACAGTAAAACTTAAATGGGCATGTTATGGATTGCTGTCAGTGATTTGCTGTCGTTAAATTTTTGTTCATGATTGTGTATCTATATTTATCTGTCAGACCCAAAGTATTTTCTTAGCTGTCCTCTGACAGTTGTTTCACCCAACCACCTTGTCCAGCAGCACTTTGAAAAAAGTACCAGGAAGGTTTTAGTTTCACTTTAAAATTTCCAATTTAGCTTATAAGGTGAAAGAAAACCTTGAAGGAAGCCAAGGTACCTTGTGAATGCCAGAGCTACGCTGGAGATAAACCTTGGTGCTCCTTTTAGAAGGCAAGCTGCCTGCTAAGTGCCCTTGCCCATGAATGTTCAAACTCTGCAGGAAGCTCTAAAGCTGGAAAAATTGTATCCATAGAATGGTAAGTGAAGGGGCATTGATGGCATATATTTAGTGTAATAAACATGTTTTCAGCTGCTATAAGACTGGAAAGAGTCATTAGCATTAAAAAGTATTTTTGAATCAACTGCGCCAGAGAAAGTGACAGTCAAATGTTGTGAAGAAAATGGTAAAAAATGTTTGATTCCTTCATCTTAATATCTAATAGACCTCACAAAACTGGGAACATTCCAGAGGTTTAGAGAGTCCCTGAAAATTCTGGAAGAAGAAAGAAGGACTAGAAACAACAGACCAGTCAATCTGATCCTTATTTGATTACGACTGTAAATACTGCCCATCAGCTGGGCTTCAAAGAGCGTAGGGAGTGTCTTTGATGGGCTTATGGATTTGAGCAGTAAATGGTATAGCATACTGGGATTTTTCTGAGGTGTTTGCTTTAGTGATTACAAAGTGGTTTACAGAAAAGGTTAGACTCATTTGTACCTAATAATCATCTAGGATTAAACAGGAAATTCACAGAAGTAGATTTAAAGGATCAACTGATATCAATTCCAACATAGCTACGGAATGTCTGAGGTCACTTTTTTCAACATCACTACTGAGTGAACTTCTTGGCAAACATTATTTCGTACCGCGATCTTTTGGGTATAAAATCCTTCTTATTTAAAGCCTGAGAAAAACACTGATAGGCTATGAGCCTTCCAGAAGAGAAGGATAAGAGAACTAGTGGTTCTTTATGATCCAAACTTGCATGGGATTTAGAAGCAACTATTTTGTCTGAATAAGGTCTCTGTATCTGACATTTTAATTTTTTTTTCTTTTTTTTTTTTTTTATTTTTTTGGCCAAAAAACATTAGACATCTGCCACTGCTTCCCTGGTATTAGAAAGATCATTAAAGCATAGGCAGCAGGAACTGCTGAACTTCATAAATCTTTGGCACTCACTAATAAGAATCTGAAAAAATATCTTAGAACTTGCCAAAAATGGTCTTTTTAGAATAACAGGCAGGAAATATGAGAAAACCATAGCCTCAAAAGGGGATCATGCGAAATGGGCATTGTTTGTTTATTGATCTTGTAGTGAAGAACTACCTTACTTCCATAACCAATAATCATAATCTTGTCAAGGGGCTGACTGAATTGGTTGTGTTCAGTCAACTGTTGGTCATTCCTAATGGCAGGAGTACTTACTACACATTTTGTTCACCCATGAGTGAAGCTAAATCCAACGTCACATTTAACCTCAGGAAAGGAACTGAAATAACCTCACACCCTCCAAGTCACACTGTATATAAACTCTTGGAAGGGTCTTGATGACATTTATCTTCCCTGTCTCAAGTCCTCAGGCACAATGTCCAGTTGAAAATCTAGCCCTGTTGCAAAAGAAGCAATCAAAACTTGGATCATGATTTCTTTAAAATACAAATAATTAGACATATGTCATGCATTTCATATGTACACATAAACATCTGCGTACATGAAGTCACAAAACAAAAAATCTGAGAGACTCTAATAGAAAGACTGCAGCAAATTTGTTCTACTGCAGCCATCCAGTTTCCTGAGCTCAAAGTATCATAATATAGCTGAATTCTGCTTTCTAAACAGGATGAAAAGTAAAGAACATACCAAGTGTTTGATAATAAATGTGATTAAATTTATGTCCGGATTCTCAGTTGTGAAGTATTTTGGGGAGATATCTCTACACATCTAAAAATGGCTGTTGAAGTGTTATTTTTGAATTTCAGTGAAACAGGCCTAAAGGTGTTGCTCAAATTCCAAGTCTGACCATGTCATGGTATAACTCCAGACAACAACTAGGCAGTCTCTCACTCAATCCTCCACCTGCAGGATCCTGGAAGGACAATGGGAGGGGTAAAGGCAAGAAAACACTTCAGTTGAGGTAAAGAGAGCTTAATAGGGAAAGCAAAAGCTACACACACAAGCAAAGCAAAACAAGGATTTAATTCAGTGCTTCCCATGGGCCGGCAGGTGTTCAGCCATCTCCAGGAGAGCGGGCATACATCACGGTGATTTGGGCAGACAAAACCAACACTCCAAACGTTTCCCCTGCTTTATATACTGATATACAATGATGTCCCATGGTCTGGAATGTCCCTTTGGTCAGCTGGGGTCACCTGTCCTGGCTGTGTACTCTCCCACCCTCCCAGGTATCCCCAGCTTCCTCCAGTGTGGCAGCAGAAAAGGCCTTGGCTCTGTGAGATTCCTGCTCAGCAATAGGAAAAACATCTGTGTTATCAACCCTGTGTTCAGCACAAATCCAAAACACAGCTCCATACCAGCCCATGGGAAGAAAATCAACTCAACCCCAGCCAAAACCAGGACAAGCCCAACATTAACTTGTTCATTTACTCAATAAGACACTCATATACTAGGAGGATGCTATGTATATTAGACATGCAGTAGTTCTCTAGCTGCATCCTTGACAAAACTTCCTTTCTGATGGAGTACTCTCTTTTTCCCTTCTTCACTCCCTTCCTTAAAAATCTGGATACCTATTGCTTAAATTGCCCTGTTTAGGAATTGCCTTCTCCACTTCAGTACTCCTGCCAAAACCAGGTGCCACTTCCTCTCTCTTCCCCAACTGGAGACACAAAAGGCGAAGAAACCGGATTTGGATAAGAACAAATTAATGGAAAAGTCAATGAGAAAAGAGCATGAGCAGCAATAGCAACAATATTAATACTAATAAAAGTGTACAGAAGAGAGAGGGATTCACATGAAAATTTTAAAAAAATATATATCATCCCCATGTGGCCCATGTGGAACTCACAACCTGACCACAGTCAGTGGCCTTCACTTCTCCCTCCACCTCGGGACCAGCACCACGCTGCCCCTCCCCATACCTGCCCAACCACTCTGTCAGCCACCCTTCCTCAGCTGGAATAAACACATTCTCCCTGTAGGAGCATCCCCTTCCCCCATCCGCAGCCATGATGAGAGGTCCGAGAGAAAACCTCCAGGTCCTGACCATGCCCCTTCCTGGCAACTGCAAAAGTTAACCCTGTCCTGGACAGTACCAGGACATCCATCTACTCTTACCTATTTTTTAATTTTTTTTTTTTTTTTCCCAGTAGGCAAAGCCTTTGTTAACTCTGTTTCTTAATTGTTACCAGTTTCAGAATATATTGTCTTTTCTGGCTATCATAACTCATTTATGTGCCAGAGAAATTAAAAATACATTCTGCCACGACATAAATATTCTTCTTTACTCATAGATAAATTGATACGTTTAATATTACACTGAGATTTTAACTGATCTCTTAATCTAATCAAATGAGCACTGTTCCTATTTTACTGAGATTGTTTGAGAAGAGGTTTTTTTATTTTAACTGCCCCTTGCAGAGATAATTAATGAATTTTTTGGCATATTATTATTTCTATATTCTTGCATTTATTTATTAATGGTAGATCTAAACAAGCCCAGCAGAATAAGGATTGGGGAAAGAGAAATGAGAGGGAGTAGGCAGAACATCACCTTGTTTCTTAAAATTTTCTATATATGCTTTTTTTCCCCTTAAATATCACTTGAAAAAGTTAATCTATTTTTCTTTCAGTAGTACAATGAAATTAACTGTTTTCACTTCATGCAGTAGACATATAGATTGAATATTTGACTTAAATAAAAATGATATTGTAACAATGATTTAGTACCGAATGTGATTGTGAACAGAGATGAATGAAGAATGAGTTGCAGTGGATCTGCTGAAAACCTGCCCTGTAAGGCACTACAGCAGCATTTCTCCTTACTCCCTTTTATTTTAGGCGATAGCCCAAAAAGCTAATAGGTTACCAATATAACAAAACTCTTTTATGGATTCTTCCTCTCCCATTTTCTGCAGCCTGTGAGATGCCTTTTCCCAATAAGATGCATAGGTGCCGTGCTAACAAGAAATACTCGGCTGATGGGAGAGAGCACAGCCTGAACAGATGCCATTTCTTCATGACCTCTTTCTGCACCAAATATGGTTGCTCTGTAATTGCTCTGCAGTTTTAGAGAGGGGCTTGCTGGGAGCTGAAGACCACAGCAAAAAATTATCCCTCTGCATTCATCCAGCTTTCAGCCTTTTCCATAATTCAGCTCCTGGATGCTGTTAGAGCCTAGGTATGGAGTTAGATGTCTCCCTTGGCCCACCCAGGATGGCAGCTTTGCTTTTGTGGCCTTACCACTTCGGTGCAGAATAGGAGCTTGAGCAAATGCAAGTTGCAGACACCCCTGCATAAAAAAAATCCTCTCTTTTGCTCAAAATGAGAGCATAAACCCAAAAGACAAGTTAGCCCTGACTGCAGAATCTCTTCATGAGGCAAATTCCCCAAAACCAGTATGAAAATTAATCAAGGTTCTGAAGGCACCTAATATCACTGCAGTCATTGAGAATGATTATTATTGTCCCTAATGATCCTTTTATAGATACTCATATTTGAGCAGTGCCTGAATCTTTCAAAATAAGAACCAGAGTTTTCCCCAGAGAAGAAGCATATTGCTGAATGCAATCTGTCAGCACGTCGGGGCTGCTCAGACTCCTACACTGCAGTAACAGATGATCAAGTCCTCTTCCATGTCTCAGGAATTGAAGGTGTAAATCAGTTTAGCCGTTAAATAAGTCAACATTCCTCTTATCTATCAGTTACTTTGATTTTATAGATAAAGGTATAACTTCTATTGCAAGTAATTAAAAAGGAATAATTTATTTCACAATGTAGTTTCTATCACAGTCTGCTTCAAGCCTAAAACGAGGGCAACCACTAACAGTAATTTTTGCTTTTCTAATCTATTCTCTCAAGAGAGGAATGTGATTTCACTTTGATTTTTTATTTCCATAACAAGTACTGTGAAGTTTTTCATATAGTTAAAAAATACAGCTAGTCCTGAAAAAAGTCTAAGGAACCTGACCCTGTCCTACTGGTATGGGAATAGTAAATATCAGATAGCCTTCTCATTTGGCTTCTTTAACGATGAATAATCAAAAGAAGTTCCTCTGGAGTTCCTTCAAATTAGTATTCTTTTTATTTAAAAAGATGCTTAATTGAATGACAAAGATTAAAAATAGAACTAAATTCACTTCATTCTAGCAACACTAATACTAATCTCCTAATCTTCATCTTTTTCTCAATTTAAATGTATTTCCCTTTCTGTAAACCATTTATTGGCTGATCATTATTCTTACATTCCAGCTGTATTTTAAATTAAACAAACACAGCATGCTATTTATCCATAACATTTCTGTGAATTTCTTTTGCTAGTCAATCATCAAACAGAAGTTTAAGACAGAGCTTTGTCTTCACTGGTACACCGCTGCTGAATGTTCCCGGGTGATTCTAGGCAAGAATCGTACAGACATATATTTTAAGATACTCATATGTGAGCGTGTGTTTCACTTCTGCCCTGCAATAATTCTCATTGCCTTAAAAAATTTAACAGGTAGAAAATATTACATACCTGCATGATGAAACACCATTATACTTCTGTAAGGCAGCACTATTTATAGCACCTGATTTTCCACCTTTGTTTTTTCAATCTTCTCTTTTTGATTCCGGGCAGACACTGCAGACTGGGGATGCAGCTCCTGCTGCTCTTTGCTGTGGAATTAAGGTACTCAGCTTTGTGCTGCTCTTTGGCTGGCCTAATTATCAATTTACCCATTATGTTGCAAATCAGCACCTTTCCCTCTTTCAAACTGTCCAGACATTCACACTGACACCTGATTTACTACAGGTTATGATTTGACTTGAGGACGTGCGTGGGGCAGACAGCTCACCCCGTAAGCACGAAGCCAGTTGTCAGGACATTGGGAGGATGTGGGAGCTCCCGCTGAGCCAAGCCAGCTTGGAGAGAGGATCAGCAGCTTCCAGCAGTGTACAGTGCTGCGTGTGGGCAGCTTCCACACAATCAATTAGATGCCCAGGGAGAGGAAGGGTTCAGTTCTTAAACTAGCAGCTTTTCCTTCCTTACATGTTTAATCTCTGCCACGCAAACTCAATTCCTTAAGTACAGCGTGTGACAGGGGGTTTATCCATATACTTCACACAAGAAAGGCTTATGACTCCAGCTCTTAGCCAAAAGAATAAAAAAATAAAAGGACACCCAGAAGACCCGTAGTACATATCATTTTGAGCAAAACCAGCATTTTTCATTTTTAAAGACTCAAAGTGAAAACACAACTATACTCCCTTTGAAAGTGTAAATGTGGAAAAGCAGGCTACAGCTTTCTCAGATCTCATGGTACAGATTCCTCTTGATAAATGTCCATGTGGAAGGATATTCCTGGATTTGGAAAGTCTTTATAGTGTGGAGAGATAGTCTTTCTAAATGTTGGGTTACTTTCATTTTGTGAAGGATCTGTATAAGAAAAAAAAAAAAAAAGTATTAGATCTTGTATTTATTGATTAAAAGATGCTTTTCCTCCGGACACAAAATTTGGAATAAAACATTACTGAAGAACAGTCCCTCTTAACGCAAACAAGTCTGCTGGCATTATCTTGTGCCTTCAGCTGTCTCTCAGAAGAATCTGAAGGTTCTTCCTTGTTCCTTTTAGAATGGATTTTCCAAAAGAGAAACAACAGTATCACCTACCTAAAAATTATACACAATTTTTCACTTGGCTGGGCCTGCACCTTCTGCTGCTCTCTAATTGATACTTAGGAAAATGCTATTCTGCTTTCTGCCTGCCTTTCATGAACAATCAGCTGGAGTTTAAAATAAATCCTGTTAAGTTCCAGGAGTGCATGATTGCTTCTCATTCTTTGTTCTATACATGCTATTGGTCACTCAATTTATTCTGTCCTTTATCCTTTCTATTTCAGATGCCTTTCCACTTACTTTACTCCCACTTTCTAGTGTGAATTTCCACTTGCTGGCTGGAATTCAGAAACAATGAACCTGAGTAAAGACCTCCAGAAAAAGATTTTTGCCTAAGTGCATGATTGCAGGTGCTGGAGCCGTGCCCGGACAAACCCCTGCCCATGCTGCTCTGTCCCCTCCCCGTTGGAAGGGAGTGATTAGACATGTTGGTAGCAGCTTTTACTCTGCCCTTGATCCCCAGGATGCCTCCCTGGAGGGATCCAGCCACTCCTGAGAAAAGGCAAGGTTCAGGAGTGAGGCTAGGAAACAGCAGCTCATCTTTTGTTGCTCACAGCGGTAACTCCATGGCAAAACAGTGATGGCAAAGTTTCCCCGCGTGCTACAGTTCCCTGTTTCTGTTAAAATTGTCAGCCAGGTGTCAGTCAAGGCAGGTTGCATGGGAAAGATCATCTAGAGAGTCTGCATATGTGCTGATGCACAGAAATGTATCCAGAGACAAACATGACTTATTGTGTTCATATGATGCATATATATATGATGCCATAAACACGCACAAATCTTCTATTTTCCATTGGAATGAGACACAGAATCTGTTAGAGCTGTTGTGTAACCTTTATAGGTTACTCTGATAGTAGCTATGTTGGTTTTTCCCAAGATTACATTTGATAAAATTAGTGGAACAATCTCTTTCAGATGAAAAAACTGAAATTCAAATGTTTTCAGAAAGGTGCGTGACAGGGCTCCTTGAAGGGTGTGGTGGATGTCAATCTCTGGTGGGTGAGAGGAAATAAGAGGGTAGAAAAGAGGAACAGCACAGTATAAACTACATACTGAACAGAATACAAATCCTTGAGGAAAGGAAAAGTCAGAACAAAGCAGAACACAACTGAATAATGTGCCATAACTCATCCTGATTCCTTGGACTAAACGTAAACAGACTTGGAATTTCTCTTTACCTGCAAAGATTCACTTCTATATAAGTGACCAAAAAAAAAAAATAAACCAGATTAAGAGCACTTTAAATGCACTATGACTATAGATGGAAATGAAAACTTCCTCTGCTAAGGGCAGCAGCAGTTTACAAATGCAGAATTGGAAAACCAGGCATCACAAACCCCATAACCAAAGTAGCTAGGAACCTGCTTTGGGGAAAAGTGCTCATGCTATCCCATATTTCTTCTTTCCAAGCACCTAATTCATTATGTTATCCTAAAAAAAGTAGCCTGCACAGTGAAGAAAGTGCAATAAATGCAGTCATGAGTGTTCAATGTCCCAGGAAGGCAAGACTAAGTCTTCTTCTCCACCCCACCTAAGTTGATATTTGCCTACACAAGCTCTAGTGCCTGGGCTCTCAGCCGTAAAACAAAATAAAAGTAAGTCCCCTCTTTGAGAATATGAGGAATCAAAACACATAGAGTACCTGAGATGAATTTCAACACCAGGGTTAGGTTTGCAGATGTTCTTGTTTGAGGTGGATTATTTTAGCTCAGAAAAATTGGCTTGTGCTTAGTACTAGCTTTCTTTCACATTACAGAGTCCGCTGTTTGAGGGGCAGAAGGAAAAGAAGAGATGTTAGAAGCTATTTACGTAGTGAAAAAATAGAACAGACATGACATAAGAAGGAACGTGCACCACACTGAGCTCTCAAAATGTATTCTTTGAAATTGCAGCTCTGTGTGGTTATATCATCTTGGCAGCTGAAGTAATACTCTGTGCAATTATCCATATTAGGGAAACTGTATAAAATAGAAATGGCTCTGTTTATAGCTTCATTCTAATACACTGAGTGGTGGACAGCCACAGCTCAATTGGCCACTGGGTATCAAGGATCACTTCAGACATTTGGATCATGAGAGATTCCTAAAAGCTTTATCAGCTTTCAGCTAGTGGGAGTTGCTGTGCTGAAATCCAAACATGATTTTCAGCTCTCAGGCCAACCTTTTATGGGAATAAGACTGTTTATTAAAAAACCCTCTGTGCAGTTTATCACATTATGATCCCACAGACCAGAGAGTGGATATGAGGGGAATGAGCTGTTGTTAGCATTAGTAACAGTAAAATGGTTTTCAAAATAAATAATTTCACTTGAATACTGTATTTAAAATTGAAATATATACATGAATGTAAACACTCCTGACTTGAAATATATTGTATCTATTTCATGCCCCCTAGTTCTGTCAAGTAACAGGAGAAAAAGTAGAATGAAAACTCAGTCCTCTGTTGTGTATCTGTACTCATGTGGTTGAAACACAGATTTATACATGCTCGTTTTCTGATTACTAGGTTAGATGCATCAGGCAATTGTGGTGTAAGAAGCAGGAGGTAGAACAATGAGGATAAGCAGCATTTACTGCTGTGTTTCACTCATTGAAACAAAAAGTAACATAGAGCGCCTCTAAGATAAGATTGCCTAAAGCAAACTATGAAGGTAATGTGTCTGTAGTGTGAGCTGAAGACAAAATTGTGAGGAAAATTTTACGTTCATCCTTATGAGTATGGATGCCTTTCAGGAAAGTCACTGACCTTCCGTCTGAAGAGTATCTTTGAAAGCAAGTAAGCCACATCCATCCCTGAAGCCTTGGGTTTAGGGCTTAAATAACAACTATGGCTGTTTTTGTATGTTTAACTGGCACACATCACCTACAGAGAGAAACACCAACACTAATCAGTCTGATACCTGCAGCAAACTAAGAAGAGAACCTACTCCTCAAACGCTCCCTCCTGCATGGTGTCATTCTTGAATGCTGCTCCATTTGGGTGGTGTGAGAAGGAAGTGTGTACTCTGTTCAAAGTTACTTCCTGTTGGTGAGGGATTTTAGCCTGAGGATAGAGCAAGAAATAATCATCCATTCTAAGATTTGTAGAAATGCAAATCCCTCACTCTCACAGCATGGAACTGATGCAATTCCCGGAACAACCATCTGTGAACCGGGAGCGGAACATTTCGTTTTGATAGTGTCAGTCAGAGGACAGAAAGTCTTTTGGATGTTTTGAAAAAATCCTCCTAAAATCTGTCTCTAGACAAGAGCACAGAGCAAACATAAAGGAATATAAATATAAAGCAAACTCAGGAATATACATACACACCTTACAATAAGACTCAGCTTGAATTTCACACAAAATCATTTAAAATTCCTTGCTTATCAGAGATTGAAAACCTACTATAAATAACCTGGATGAAGGAGAGGAGATAAACTCAGCCTCAGATCAACCCACTGGTCAGTTCCAAATGGGCTCACTGCTGTCTGAACTAAACACCGTTACTTCCTCAAAAGGAATTTGCCTTGATGGGATTCCTCTGTACTGTTCGGGAACCTTCCACAGCCAAAGTGTCTGGCAGGAATCTGCTTCACTAGCTCAAGTCACAAGCCTGGCTTGGGCCAGAGACTCTTAAAAATAAAACTTGCCTTAGTTTCATGACTCTCCAAATCCCAGGAGACAAATAATAATTCATATTAACTTGATAGTAAATTTAAAAGCCTTATAACCAGCTTCTTTTATCTAAAGTAAGTGCAAGGGACCTGTTATTCTCTGAGGTGGCAGGCACAATTTGCATGGTTGCAAATTCCCCCTCCAAGACCCTTGTTGTAAAGGGACTGGGAGCTTGTTTTCGCTCCCTCCATTTTGCTCCATGTTCCATAAAGTTTCAACAAAAGCAAGTGCTGACATTCTTTGTCACAGCCGCCTTCTCAGTAATTTGGAAGAAATGTTTTCTATTTCTCCAGAGAAAACGCTTCAGTCTCAAAAGCTGTTTATTTTGCCTTTTGCTTCCTTTAGAAGGAAATAAAAATCTGTGAGATAAAATGAGTTGCAAATGTAATTGCAATAAATACATCAAAATAAAGAAATAGCAGATTTTTTTTTATTATTTATGCTTTAAAGGAAACAACTTTACCAGGGCTCCATGACCTAGTAAGAAGCATAAAAAACCAAAGCCCACAGTGGTCTATTTAAAAAAAAAAAAAAAAAAAAAAAAAAAAAAAAAAAAAAAAAAAAAAAAAGTATTTGGTAGCATCTGAAGAAAAGAACAGTTTACCCAGCTCAGTCTAAACCCACAAAAAATCCCCCAAACCCCCTGTTGCTTGTTTTATTACTCCTAGAGCATTTTAAGACCCCTAATTACAGTGAAGCCCATAAGAGCCCGTTTCCTTTATACTTCTGTTAAGAAAAAGGAGGGGATTGAGGGCACAATTTTAGAAGCACATGGATACACTGTTGGCACGGTTGGCAAATATCAGAAGGACAGAATAGTTTCTGAGAGGCCATAAACCCACTGAAATGACAGTGAGATTTTACATCAGCAAGCTGTAAGTGTATGAAGGTTCTACTGATGGGCAGCAGTCCAGACTGTCTGGGATACCATTCTATTGCAAGGGGAAGATGCAAATTAAAAACCTGCCACACGCAAAAAGACAACCTGAAGTGATCATTCAGGAGAGGAGTTTCAGAGTAGTCCTCGCAAAGGTGACACTGGAAAGTTTCAGTGTGCAAAAGCTTTCCTCTCGCTGCTTGAAATGGTGGTGGCTTCCATAGCATGATTATTTCTGTAATTGCTTTGTGTAGCTAGTACTAATTTACCCTCATAGCATATTGACCTTGTACCGCTTTAAACTTTGCACAGCTATTAACAGATTATGCCACCACTTTGCAAATCGGTTTTCTGCTAGATTTTTTTTGCTTCCAAGAAGGCTTTTGTTTTTCAATATTTGCCCCTCAAGGTATTTCTCTTTATTCATCCCTCTGTTCAAATATACTAAGGGCCTGTCAGGCTGGCTTTTGTTTTTACTGCCTAAAAACAGGTATTAGGAGGATAGCAAATCCAACCCAACAGCAACATTCATGACCAATTTTCATTCAAAGCAGAATGCATTTTCCAATTGCTGAACATTAGGTTGAAGGCTGCAGAAGTGTGTTAAAATCTGAACACTCTAGAGACAAATGTCAGTACCAGAATTTGTCTCCTTAGCAAAAGTAAACCTGCACTTTTAAAAAACTTTCCAAAGTTTTGATTTCTCCCTTCTGATTTTTTCATGCTGCTTTTTCTAACCTTGAAAAAAAACCTCCCAGAATTAAATGCAAGTCCTTCTTGCCTCAAATCCTTACTGCTCATCCTAAATCCCACTGCCACCCTAATAACAACCACCTGTAGGTACCAGCAAAGGTGAAAAAAGCTTTTTCTTGAGACCAAGTGTAAGATTTTAACCTGGATCAGTTCTTCACCTTTTTTGTCCCCTTTTTTTTGATAGATCCAAAATCAGAAATGATGGATCTGAAGAGGAAATGTGGGAATTTAAAAGCATGGTGGGGCAAGAAAGACTGTTTCCTGTGCCTATCATCCTGGTAAAAGATGATCTCTAATTAACAAATGTTAATTACAACACAGATTCCACATTTTTTTCAACTACACCAATATATTGAAAAAGTGATATTATAAAATACTGTATGTTTGATTGACATGACATTTTGGATTGGATGCTTCAGAGAATAAAAATCAGAAGAGCAGTAAAATAATCTCAACATAAGTTGATGTATGGTCAGCATATACTTTTTTTGTTGAGTTCACGTTGATCAACTTGATTGTTTACTATTTACTACCCTACCAGCTCAAAAGGAAGTAAAAGTCAAGGGTTATAAAACAGTGACATCAAGATATATTTTTAAGACAAAATATTTTCCTGTTATCTGAAAAGAATGAAGAAACACTGAGATGCTTGTGAAAGAAGTGTTGCACATTGCAACAGTACAATGTTAGAAACAGGATACAGTGTGGATTACTTAACAGTTGCCAAATAAGATGATTAATATATATTCAGCTGAAGACAGCTCTAGTTCAAGTTTCTAAATGCGTTTTTCCTTGCTTTTAGCTTCTCACACACAACATGTCTTTGGGCCAGCGAGAGGGGATTTCAGCGAAAATGAGAGTTCATCTTAAATGGTGTGAAATATGAGCTGGAAATATCTTGTATCAGTGCGTAATGCTCACCATAAAAATATGAGCTATAAAATTTAATCTTGAATTACTTTATACTGCTAATGTTTTAGCCAATTTATTACAGCTGCACAGTTCTGGCACAGAATACCTTGTTACTCAGAGCCATTAACTCCTCGCTGCCTGGGTCACACACCCAGCAGTGACGGGGATCAGCCAGCCCTGCACAGGACGTGGGGCTAAAAATGGTGCAGAGCTCTGGTTGCTCTCAAGGAAGGCAACACTTCTACCATGTCTTACTTAATCTAATTGGAGGGGAAACTGTGGCTCATATCACAGATTATTCACTCTCTGTATATAATTATATAATTAATCTGTGTATAACCTATAATTGGAAAAGATAGGGACTAGTACAGGAAATCTCAAACACCAAACGTTCTCACCAGAGAACAGGCTATCCTG
Organism: Hirundo rustica; assembly: GCF_015227805.2. NCBI lineage: Eukaryota > Metazoa > Chordata > Aves > Passeriformes > Hirundinidae > Hirundo > Hirundo rustica. The sequence goes on along the minus strand of NC_053454.1, from coordinate 69,812,393 downwards.
AACCAGTAGTTGTACTGGAATGAGATCAATAGTTGGGTTCTCCAAATTTTCTTTGAGGATCAATCTTATTTAATAATTTTACAGCTACCGTTGGCATACAAAAATGTTGGATACTAATTGCATTTTTCATAATACAATGTTGAACTGAATCAATAACAGCAAGACACATTTATATATCATGAGGGGGAAAAGGGATGGCACTGGGGATGTGCCACAGGTATAAAGTGAGATTATACATTACAGGCTACTATCAATAATTTTTTCCTATTCTCTTGTCCAATGCCACAGGAAAATGTAACACAGGGACAGAGGAGAAAAAATTCAGCCACCCTGTATAACATGATTTTTTGGGTACTGTGTAACATGGTCAGGCAAAAGACAAATGTAATCTAAGTATTTATCACACAAAGTATTTCCAGGAGAAATTGCCAAAAGGCAGTGCAGCTATTTAAGTCACTGGTGAAGCATCAATTTTTTTTTTAAATTTTACTCCACTTAACGTTTACCAAAAAAAAAAAAAAAAAAAAAAAAAAATATATATATATATATATATATATATATAGGGAAGGACTACTGGGGTAATCAAAGGAATATATCAAAAGTGAGTCTAAGAACAAGAGCTTTTCTGGCCTTGGCTTTTCAGTCTAGCTAAATGCCAGAGGGGGGTAAATTGACCTATGAATATCCCAAGAGAAAAACAAGAGAAAGTAGAGGCATTCATTTGTATTAAAGGAAAATGACAGTGTTTAAACAGGTAAGCACAAATGGACTGTAATCCATTTTAGTATGGAAGAGGTTTTTCAGTATTTAGGAATGGGAACAATGATAGTTTAGTGGCTGCACCTCCCAAACTCCCAGTTCGGTGAATAATAAATGGGGAGGGATCTGATGGATGCTTTATAGCCTGCCATATAATGAGAATTTGGAATTACTTGAAGAGATTTTTTTTTCTTGGTGCTTTCTTTTAAAGTAATAGGACATGGTAAAAATCCTAGAAACTTCAATGCCACAACAGAGTCAATTAAACCTCCACAGCAAGGCTGTTATGTGGTAAATGTTATAATGGGGCAATCCTAGCAATGACACTGTCCAGTCTCAATAAATCTTCTCAATCACATGGTGATGACACAGAAGACTAAGGATGTATTCTGCTACTTTTTTCTAATGCCCAAAAAACTTTTTTTACTAATAAATTATTTTAACTGAAGCATGTTCTGGTTGCAATTAACTTCTGCTTCTATGAAACAAACCCCCTCCTTTTGTGATGAATGCATTTCAGATCTCTTAGAAGTTCTTCTGTTCTTACTCCCATTTCTACCTTCCTCATACTATGTAGTAAAAATATTTTGAAGAGTTGGGTCCCTGTTATCATTCAATTCATTTCAAATATAGTCCCACCCAGCCAGAAAATACTGCTCTCAGCAGGTGACAATGGAATAATAAAGAGAGCCCATCCATTTGCACTTGTTTCAGTTCATGATTTCAGAGTGAGGTAGAGCAGAATGTCCGAAATACACATAAGCATTCCGCTCCTTGGTTTGGATTTACAAGCTCACTGATCAGCTCTTGATAAAAAAACTTGCTACAGCTCAAATGAATAGAAAAGGAGCAATCATTAGTTAGGAGAAAAAACAAATTAAAAAAAGGAAGGAATTACATCAGAAAATGTATTTTAGTATATTAGAATATTTAGAAGATTATTACAGTCATTCCAAGGAAACTTTAGTTCTTCATCTTTATGTCCCTCTGAGGAGTTACAGATCGTCCACAGCTTTCCAGTGGCCCTACTTGTTCTCTAATAATGACCAGGCCACTGAAACACTAAAAAACCCAGTCTGAATCTTCCAACAGCCTTTGTAACTCAACCCGATGAGCCACAGCATCCTTGATCCTGTGCCTATTATTCTGCCCTTCTGTTACAGTATTACTAGCCATTGAAGCTTTTTTTAATGAACTAAAGAATTCAGTCTGCTGTAGCACTGCACTATGGTTCATAATTTAGATGCTCTCCCATACCTTACATTTTGATCATGCTCAGCTACACAAGGGCAATAGTCAAGTTAGCTTAATAATAGCCAGAAGAAATGCCTCTAATCCAATTGGTCACAAGGCACATATCACCAAAAACAATTTCTTTATAATTAAAAGGTGCTTGCGGGCACAGTGAAAGCTTGGAAGTTGCCCAGGGATTTTGGGGGAAGTGTGTGGATTTTTTTCCCATAGACAGCAACCGCACTGAAGCAATTTCTGAAACACACTGATAAGCTTTGCCTTTGAATTTACATTAAAGAGCTCAATAGTTGCTACCTGTGAGAGCAGCTAATGCTTCTAAACTGACTTGTGTCCTGTAGAGATTAAGGACACAAGGCCTCCAAGAGATTAGCACATCACTTGGTTTAAGTGACATCCAATACATTTTATTGACATGGCCTCTATCCTGCAAAACAAGCACTTTTTAAGTGAAACATCATGAAAATTTGTGTGGCTTTATGGGCCAGTGTATAATGGCTTTTCATAGGCAATTATTGGCCGCTATTGGCAGGTCTGTAAACGAAACAGGCAGCGGTGGCTATAGATGCCTTGTCAGTCCATGCCGCTGCATACTAATGCAGGAGAGCATGCCCATAGGAAACCTGCATTGTCTTTTAATTTCACTGGAGCCCCCTGACAAAGGAATTTAAAGCCCATTCATCGCGTCAAGCAGATTATGACACTGAATTGTTACAATGTTGATTTCAGAGTGGTGCTGAATCACAAGGCCACTCCAGTTTTCAATCACGTTTTGTAATTATTTACTTTCAGCAACGTGAACTTGAGCCTTTACTGCAAGAAAGAAAATTAGCATGTAGGTGAAGAGCTCTTTCACCTTCTTTTTTAATGCCATTCTAGTCACGAGGTGCAGTTTGGATGCGCCACTTGCTGCTGAGTAGCTCCATAGTGGGAATGAGAATAATTATTGAATTGAAACTGTGCACCAGCTTGGGAGATCTGACGTTTCATAAGCCTGCCTGCCAGCTACCTGGATTCCATTATGCTGGAGAAATAAGCTTTTTACTAACACTTTGGAAAATAAATTTCCCATTCTTTTCTCTTCCTTTTGATCTATAGCATAAAGAGGCTGCATGCGCTGAGGTTGATACGACGCATGGAGCTACGCTGTGCTGATGAGAAGAGTAAGCAGCGTTAGAGCACACACACACACACAGACAGACATTTTATCATCAGGAAGTTCTACGGCAAAGCCACGAACTACAGCTAACTAAAATGCACTGAGACATGTTAATCCAAAATGAAAGCAAGAAAAGAATGCAATATAATTTTACGCTAAATCGTTTTAGCGGAGGTATGGAATTATTTAATATGGAAACTGAATGCAGGTGTCCCGCTTCAAAATGTCTGTATTAAATCAGGTCCATTTTGTTGTTTTGGTTTTTTTCTCCTTGTTTTTCAGCAAAAAGGAACTCTTCATTTTGGCTTTCTATCTGGTAATGAAGTGTCTAAATTAGAGGATATACAAGTGGATTCCTCCTGGTTCTGGAAATAACCTGACAGCCATAAGACCTAGCAGGAATTTTCACAACCACTGCATTCACTGCATCAATGCCACAGTCTAGGCTGGCAGCATCTGCTGGAGAGCAACTCTTCAGGAAGAGTGGGTAGTGAATTCATATCTGCACATAGTTAAAATTAATCCACTTACACCCTTAGAAGCAAAAGCCCCTTTTTGTAATATTGTGAAATTTGTAGTATTTTTTGCATAAAAATTTGGAAAATTCTTCCAAGAGTTTTTTTTTCCTAAACAAAACAGACAACCCTGCTATTCATCCTTTATGGTGGGAAAAAGGATGAAGCAGAACAAGAACATGATGAACCTAACCACTCTAGGTCAATCCAAAATTCTAAAAGTGACCACAGAATATAGAATATCTTGCCTTTTTGCATTATTATTATTTTTTTTCCTTAGTTCCTGAGAAAGAGCTATCCAATTCTTTTTTAGTTTCAAAATTAGAAGGAAATGAAGTAGCTGAAAGAGTGAAAAGCTTGCATAACAAGCTCTGTTAAGAAAATACCTTTTTTAATCAGGGACTTTAATACCCAGGTCACATGGAATTCCTCCTGGTTTTGGACTGAGTGCACCAGGCTTCCTGAAAACTGATTAATGACAACCTCAGCTTTCTTAAAGGGTGTGAAAGATACAATTAGCATTGCATATGAGGGTTAGCCAGTGCCTATTGCACCTCCTAACTGCTTGGTATTCTGGTGCTGCAGATCAAAGGCAAAATGTCTTGCCATGGCTGGGGCAACTGGCTGCCCTTATATTTCTAGTGGTTGCATTCAGGTTTCTTCATTGCTTCTATTCTTATTTGAAGGAATAGAATTTGTCCCTTCAGAGACTGAACAATGAAAATCTTGCTTTATAGAGAGGTCAGAGATAAAAATTTAAGTAAATATGAACTGACAGGAAAATATGTTCTTTTTCTTATCTCATTCCTTTTCTATTTAATTTCCTTACCATGCTGTATGCTTTGTGGTATTTATGAGCCTTTGTCATAGTTATTAAATAACAGAATCCTTGTCTTTCCTGGTCTGCTAGTATGAACATTTTTATCTTTACAACCATTGTTACAGCATTTGTCCCATACAAAAATCTCCATTGCCTGAGCACTAGTGCCTCTGACTTAGAATGAACTCATGTTTGAATAGCACATCAGAGCATCTTTCTCATGCATAACTCAAAAGATAGCATCACAGAATCATTTATGGGCTGCAGGTTTAAGAAAAAAAATGTCGGTTTTATCACAGAATCATAGAATGTCAGGACACAATATGTTTGAGACAGTGATGCATTCAAGCACGGAGCTGATGGAAACCTGTATGCACATTCAAAGGGAGATCTCCCTGCTGATGCTTGGCATTTTCCAAAGGAGAGAAGGAGAAATGAAAGAGAAAAGGAAAAGAGAGAATGTAGAAAGGTAAGAAGAATGGGAAGGAAGAAGAATTAGAAAACTCTAATGAGAATCTCCCAAGGATAATATTGGAAAGATTCCCTATGAAGCATTTCAAAATAATGAGGCAAATCTCTTTTTGGGTGTGCCTCTTCCTGGTCAAGTATTTCCCAATATCAGACACTTGACTTCAATGGGTGACTTAATCCTGTACACATCTACAAGCTTATTACAGCAGGTTTTTCTTTTCCTGAGGGGCATCTGGACAGGTTTTTTGGGGGTTTTTTGTTTGTTTGGTTCCCGCTTTAATTTACACATGAATAGTTAATTCTTCTAATGTATCTTCAAAATTGTAAAAAAACCTTCACATAATATTTTAGATTTGTAGAAGATTTATGTACTTAGTGAGAAAATAATTACAATTATTTCATGTCTGTCCTTGCTGTATCTCATTCTGACACAATGGATAGCGTTGAAGACCATCTCTTATCACAAACCCTAGTGTTCACAGACTATGCAGGTCAGGAAGAAATACAGATTTAAGGTATGTTGCAAATCACAGAAATAAATAAGCATGAAATGCAGTGAAATAAGAATCTCTCATAACTGTGAGAAAATCCAGACACAAATATCTTACATTCAACTTTAAAATATGGCTCACAAATTGAAACCAGAACTGCCGTAGTAACCACTAACATTGTTGAAAAGTACTCAATAAAAGGGTGAATATCATATTTTTGAGAAGGTGTGCAATATTTTTCTTCCTGAAAGTTCATCCTCTTATGAAACTGCAAGGAAAGATTGGGGATATTGATTTAAAGCTCTCAATGGCAGTCTATTTTCTTGTGGTACGTACAAGAACTTTCATAGTACTTTCAGGATTAGTTTCCAAGGATTTCTGATGGCCTGGGACAAGCTTAACAATTCCACTTTTCAAGCACTTGTATGGACTGAAATTAAAATACATACACACACCAAGACATGCATAGCCACACAAACACAAATAACAACAAAAATTGTAAACCCTATCTTTTTACTGGCTTCCAAGTAAAGAGAATTAATAGAAGAAATATCACCTTAATCTCTCCATTTATCATGTTTATTCCAAAAACACACACTGCCTCTATATTTAAGCTTAAGAACAAGGAATATTATAAAACAATAATAAACTTTCAGAGCTAATTCTGAGACAATTTAAAATCTGCCTCCATAGTTATTATGCCATCCTGTACTATTCAAAAAGAAGGATTTTAGTAAAATTTCAATCTTAACCTTCAGTGTTAAGATTGAAGCAATAATGGCTACAGAAGTCTCAGAAAATCTTGTCTCTGCAAAGCATTAAGAGAGGGACAGAAAACCCGTCTGTGTAATGCCACTTTCTCTTGCACTGCAATTATGAGGAGGAGCTTTGTTCCTGCAGTTCATCTCTCTCTCAAAGAGCCAGAGCACACTTGGCATTGCATGAGAATTACACAGTGGCAGTCACTATTTATGAAACTATTACACAGATGTATTTGGCAACTATCTATTTAATCAATACCATAAATGCAAATGTCTCTCATGAAATAACCTCTCCAGGAACGAAGGAGAGCTCTTCTACAAGACCACATCAGATAAAAGAAATCATAGCTACAGGGTGTTGCCCACACTGTAAATTAATCTTCTAGTCCATTGCCAGGTAAACCTCAGAGGAGCTTATGAATTAATTGCAGAACATTCTGATCTTCTTCCTCCCCAACCTATTCTAAAATAGCAAATCATTCTTCCATGTGACAACAATGAAACCATTCTATTAAGAGTACAGTTCCTACGTACCAAAATCCTCCTCGATTCACGCAAGGAATAGGGAACACAGGTGATGGTGCTGAGGAGGGTGATATAACCCATTTGGGAACTGTATCTCTAAGAGCTAGTTTCACCTTTTTTGAAATGCAGGTCTGTGGAAGCCACTGCACTAGGTCACTATTGCATCCAGGGACAGCTTTTCTACATGACTGGGCTGGGGAAGGAAGGCTCTGAGGTGAAGGGAAAGATGCAGAAAGCAGAGCAAGGTCAAAAGTTGGCGATTAATATATAGGAGTTAGGTTTGGTTTCCAAAAATTCAGTTCTCACAGCTATGATACAAAAGCATGCCTAATTTAACACCTTATTGATATGAACAACAGGTACTTATCCCAGGAATAAAAGGGGACTGATGAATACACATTCGTGGAGTTACGTGGCATAGTTTAAGTCCGAGCAGAGCAATTTTTAAAACTCCTGTGCCTCACGGTTTGAAGTTAAAAAATGCTCTTATCTTAATCAAACTCATGCTTGGGAACTGCCTGGATATTTCCTTAAAATTCCATTGTAGGAAAGGGAAAAAGAAGGAGTAGACAGTAAATAAGGTCAGCACAAGTACAGTTATTGAAAACCATTGTGACTTTTCCTCTTTATTAATTTTTCATTTCCAATGCCATGAACAGGGAAGGTTGCAAGCAAGAGAAACAGGAGCAATGAACACTTTTGGTTGAGATCTCTTTTTCACCAGTGACTTAGTGATATATGCAGTCAAATGGCAAATATCCTCATCCAATACAAGGTTACATACCAGATTTCTTATCAGAAATGAAGCTTACAGATCCACTAACCACAATTCCTTAAAAACTGAGTAAGAAGCAAACAAATGAGATAAGATACTACCAAAGAACTAAAAAAACCCTGCAAATAACTTTACCACAATAAGCAAAATAAACCATAAGCTAGTAACTGGTCTGTATAATTTTTTTTTTTAAATGTCTTTGTTTAGGATTCAAAATAGTTTAAGTCTCCTGTCTCAGCAAATTACTCCCCAGGAGCCAGGAGTTCCAGAAGCAAGAATATTCTTGCAATATTTGCAGTGTATTAAAAATAGTGGAAATCTAATATGCAGCTTAATATAACCTCAGGGCTACACTTACCAGCCCAAAACACCCTCTTAAATGGGGTAAAACCAAGACAAGTCTGGCATCACAGCAGCAGGCAGCACTGACAGCGTGATAAGGGTGCTGCCACAAGACAGGTTGCTACAAGGAAGGCTGTTATACTTCAATTATTTTAGCTGAGGAATTCAGTAAGACAAATATTATATTAGCTCCGTACCTATACCAAGGTGGTAGAAAAAAATTCCGAGAAGGACATTGAGTGAGAAAGCTAAAATGGCAGCTTTTATTTCTAGTCCTTTCAGCAAAAAAGGTCTACAAAAATTATTGATTTTTACTGAGTTCTGCAGAACTTTCTCATGCGATTTGTCAAGAAATAAAAAAAAAAAAAAAAAAAGGAGGATCTTGCTTCACTGGGATTTTCAGACAATATTCAATGTGACTCAAAAGAGCATTTGTACCCATTTAAACTCAATTCAATATCCAAGTGATATGGGAGAACTTGTTACTAATGGAGTGAGAAATGGATGTATTAGAAAAGAAAAACAGAAAAAAGAAATTAAATAGGAGAAGAAATTGCTGGTTTAGATATTCTGAAGTTACTTGAATCATCTGTGGTGAGAAGTTTCTGATAAGCCATCTCACTTTTATTTCTTCATGTCAGTCAACTCAGACTATACCCCAATCAGCAAGAAAACTATCCATAAAGGAGATTACTGTTGCAAATTATAATAGACATGAACCCAAGATAAATTTGAAACCCAGGAATTCCATCAGCATCTATAGCGATTCTAGAAGATCCTCTAAAGTAATATTTTATATAATTTTGAGTATTTGTTTACTGTATTCTATGAATACATTAAAAAGCATCGAGTTACCAGTCTGTAGTAAGTTCTTCAGAATATTGTCATAAGTTTTATTAGAAAAACCTGGAGTGACTGCCAAAGCAAAGTTATCCAGAAAACTACAAGCTCATTTTTACTATAGAATTTTACAAAGGAAGTCTATTTTTTACCGAAATTTTGCCAACTCAAACTCATAAAATATTAGACTCATAAAATGAAGCAGATTAAAATCCAACTCCTTTTATGTTCCCAAATACCATGAAGTGAAAATGAGTTCAGGGTCTTAGGCTGCTAAAGAAAACATTACTTAGATTATTGGTATCATGTCTTGATGTATTTACAAATGAGTTGTCTGAGCACATTTTAAGGGAGATGCAAAGCAAGGAGAGGTAGATGAAAATGACTGAAAGCTGAGAGGAAAAAACCAAGATGAAATGATGGCTCACAAAACCAGGTCCACTTCCTGATTACAAGTGAGATTTTTAAAACTGGGTGCATTTTCAGAGACAGATCTGAATCCCTGTGGATGTAATGCTGCAAGTTGTAGGAGGTAATCACACATGCTACAAAGGTGGATGTTGGGAAGTTGTGAGGGAAATAGCAATGAGATTCAGAGCAGAAAAATATGCTGGAATGATTAAAACTTCAGACCGGATCCTACTTGTTTTCACTTCCATAAGATTACATCGTGTCAAAATGTAAAGGCAAACAGGAAATCAAATGTTTAATATTCAGAGCATTCATCAAACACCATATCTCTTACAGGTAATCAGGGGGATGCTTGTGAAGCCAATAAGCTCCTGTCACTTCTCTGTCTTCTCTCTGCATTGCTGTTTGCCCTTACACAGGGAAAGAGGGAAAACCTACTCTCTAAAAAGCACTCGTGCCAGTAAACTCAGCTCATTTGAAGTACCACAGGCTCTGCCAGTTCTGATGGTTTTGGCAGAGGTTAATGGTAATTAAAGATGAATCTCACTAGGTAGACTTTTGATTTGGAATTTCAGGAAAAAGGGATATAAAAAGAAATTAATATAGATATTGCAGGCTTATATATACATATATATATATATGCAAGACTGAGACCTGTTCCTCAGGTATTTTTAAAAATCTGAAGCTCAAATTCCCTCCATTTTTGAGACAGAAAAAAACAGACAGCAGGCAACTCTCAACATATGGATGTACAATCAGGAGAGAAATGGCTTTTTGACATATTCCTCTTCCAATTGTTTCAAAATTTCGCAACTGATTGAAAATTTAGCTGAGGTCCTAAGTTCCCAGTATAATATCTCAAGAGAAAGCCAGCTTACACTTACAGACCCAATATTTACTTCTTCTAGAACTTAGCAAGAAGGCTTGTCTTCCTGAATATGAAGCTCATGAAGAGAAGACTGGGTTGGACTGTATCACCAGAAGATTCATTTATTCAAGAGGAATCCTCAGCTCAATCTTCAGGGCAATCTTCTTTCTGATTCATAAACTTTTCAGAATAATCAGAAAGGAGGCTTTTGTGTGAGAATTTCCACAAAGGCAGAAACTGAGGTGATAAAGAAGTGCAGGGAAAAGCATAAGTCTAGTGCTGAATAAAGGAAAACCAGTCTCTAATTTAATTATAAAATTGAATGTTGATATAATTACAGGCTGGTTATACAAATGGACAGTTTATAGGATGCCCTTTCATTTCTGATTTTGAAAAACAAAGATCTCAGACAACTCCAGTTGCCAAAAAAAAAAAAACAAACCAACAACAACAACAAAAAAAACAAAACAAAACCAAACAAACAAAACCAAACAAACAAAACAAACAAAAAAACCAACCAAACAAAAAAAAAACCGCACAAAAAAACCCCGCATCCAGAAAACTTGGTTGAGATCCATAACCCCTTAAGGATTTTTTCCCCACACAGTACACATGGTGAGTTTCATAGTAGAAGAGAAGTGCAATTACTAGATGGGGAATTCCTGAGTTTGATCCTGTGCATTAGAAATGAACGAGAACAACAATTAACTGGGGACAAGTCTGAGAAGTCAAACTTGCTCCATTCAACACACAGAAAATAACAGGCATTAGGCAGGACATAATTGCATAGGGTAATGGGGGAGTAGAAGATTCAAACCCCAAACCCCAGTGCATTGGGGAGCATAGGATAATAAGTTAGGCATTTTCAGGAAGGGTTTGCGTTCATCCAGGCTCACTGGACTGAGTGCAGTCACTCGGCTAGATCTGGTGGCCACAGACCCAGTGAGCTCTTGAAGCTCTGTAAGTTCTGCCCTGTGAGGGCTCATTAACTACCAGGGTTTATTAGCTATGGGGAAACACATACTAAATCCACAAAATCCTTTTGGGCCAAGGATAGTTAGCCTGTTCAGAGCCCAATGAGTTGAAGGATGCACAGGGGAGTTCTCCAGGAGGCTCTCTGTAGGCATCATCTCATCTCTAACACGGCACATTAGACTCATTCCCAGTCATAACAACAGACCCAGGCTGCTGGAAAACCTTCTGCCCGTGCTCAGACCACAAAAAATAAAAAAATTAGACATGACATTTTGGACTAGAGTTTCATACCTAGGCTAGCACATCACTGTACTGCCGTTCATCAGGTGTCCCACAGCCACTATTTAAAGGCAGATATTTTATTTATATGATATATACATATTGTCTTCAGTGAGCATTTTATCAGCTTTAAGAGTTGTGAGGAAGTTTGCTGGGCCCATAACCCAAAGATCAATGCATTTTGGGCCCCGCTTCCTCTTCATCCCTTACTGAGTGAACAGATTTTGTCTTGCTTTTCCTCTCCTGCCCCTGAGGGTGCTGTCTAGCATCAAGTGGTGTCTGAGAAATAGTACCCAGGACCCAGCACACTGCATAACTTTGCACCTCTTTTGAATCCTTAAAGCATTTTTATTTCAAATATTCTGCCACTTTATCAGAGTCTTGCACCAGGGGTGAACTTCCAAACTGCTGGAGAAGAATAATCCTCCAAAAACTGGTCAGTTTTCTCCTACCTTCCATGCCATTCACAATTATCCACCCTCAGGGCCGATCTCTGAAAGACCCTCCTAAAAATCTACTTTGTAACTGTAAACAAAACAGAATGTGACAGCACTGAGGAGACTTGGCAGAGCTAGCAACAAGAACATGCTTGCCTTAACATGTAAGAGCAAGTCTAAATCCTCAAAAACTGTTAAAACAAACCTGAAGGAGAGAAAGGGGAACGAAAAGCTGGGGAAAAGCATCCTCCTCTGTTATTAATGGACTCTCAAAGGTAGCGCCCCCAATAGGGGTAGGAAAGCAACACCAAAGGTACATCCCATATGACCCTCATTCCCTGAATGTTGATGAGCTGATATCTCACGGTGCATTAACAAAGCAATCCTGATCCCTCTCCCTGCTCTGAAGAAGAGCACCATGATGGGCACATACTCAGGGTTAGGTACTACGGCCATCTGAACAAACCAAGCAACTTTATGACATGGGGCTCTGGATATGATACAATGCATTGCTTACACAGAATTTGCATCCAGCCTGCTCAAATCTGTTGTTATCTCTTTAATTCCCCACATTGGGGGGTTAAAGAGATGGTTTGGAAATGGTACTCCCTAATTTAGTGCTCTCACTAAAAACTCCCCAAGCCACACTACTCATTCCAACTTCACCTCTCCCTCCCTTCCCTCTTGTGGTGGGCAGCAGAGAGGAACTGGAGACACAAAAGGTAAAGATCACATGTTGAAATAAGAATAATACACTGTAAACAGCAATGAGATAAGGAAACAGACAGTAAAAAATATTAATTTAAAAAGCATACAAAAGGGAGACTGATTCACATGCAAAGATGTTCACTGCAGAACTCAACCCAAACACAGCCACAGAATCAACTAGAAAGGAAAAGACCTTTTAGATCAAGTCCAACCTGTGACCTAAAGAGATTTTGTCAGCTAGACCATGGCATTCAGTGCCATATCCGATATTTTCTTAAACACTTCCAGGAATTAGTAACTCCACCACCACCTTGGGCAGCTCATTTCAGTGCCCAATAACCGTTTTCATTAAATGCTGCAATAGCCCTCTTGTTAGAGGGTAAAGATGAGTCAAGACACAGACTTCTTGTTAAACACAGCATAAAAAGGGTCCTGGTTTACTCCTCTTCATGGCCTAGTCATCTTAACTCCAGCCACTCACTGACTCTGGCTGCAGCAAGCTCCTACTGTAGGTTTCCCTTGCAGCCTCTGCTGGTTATTTCCTGCTAAACTCTGACTGCAGGTTCCAACAGCAGGCTCTAATGCAGACCCAGACTGACCTCACAGCAATGATTCTCTCTCCCCAGGAGTCTTCTTCATGAGTCTGTCATACTCCTCAAGCTTTCTCCTCCATGATTATCCTTCTTTTACCAGCTTACCCACCACCCCCCCCTTTTTTTTTTTTTTTTTTTTTTTTTTTTTTTTTTTTTTTTTATCTCAATCATCCTTATTGGATACAGCTGTTATTTATCAGGGTGAGGCTGTATTTGGGTAATTAACAAGCTGTTACTTACCAGGGACAAGGTCGCCTGTATTCCTTTCTCCTTCAGTGAAGAACTTCTTCCTTATGTCCGACCTAACCTCCTCACTGGATTTGTGTTCCAGACTCTGTACTAGCCTTGTTGTCCTTCTTTGGACAAAACTGAGCATCCCTACATTCTTCCTAAACTGAGGGGCCCAGAACTGGACACAGCGCTCAAGGTGAGGCCTCACCTGTGCAGAGTACAGGGGCGGAATGACCTCTCTGCTCCTGCTGCCCACACCATTCCTGATCCAGGCCAGGATGCCATTGGCCTTCTTGGCCACCTGGGCACACTGCTGGCTCACGTCCAGCTGCTGTCACCAGCACCGCCAGGTCCCTTTGTGCCTGGGCACTGTCCAGCCACTCTGTCCCCAGCCTGTAGCACTGCAGAGGGTTGTTGTGACCAAAGTGCAGGACCCAAAACCCCATGTTGTTTGATTGGGCTCCTCTATCCAGCCTGTCCAGGCCCCTCTGCAGAGCCGTTCCACCTTCAGAAACACCACCTGGTTCCCCCTGGACTGGCTTGGGGTCAGTGTCACCGCACTGCTCCATTGCTTGTTCGACCAGAAGGAACCCCTTCTCCCCACCCCTAGCAATAACATGAGGTTGTACAGAACAACCTCGATGTCCTGGTCATGATCCTCCTGCCTGCTGCAAAAATTTAACCCTGTCCTGGCTGGAACAGGACAATTACATGATTAACTCAAGGTTTGGATGACTCACAGTTTAACGTGTCTTTCTCTGATTTCCCAAAACCTTGATATTTCTTACAGCATCACATCTCTGTGGCTAGGGAATAGAGACAGGTGGTTGTGAGCAATCATCTCTGCCACGATGCACAGGTGCATAGTTTTTATCCAGTTGCCACACACAACCCATCAGATTCAACTTCTCTACTCTCCAAAAAATTATATATAAATGTGTGAAGATAATTAAAATTAAGAAGAAAATTACGACACCCTAGCAATAGGAAAATGCCTGAAGTGCATTATAAACAGAATCCCTTCCTCCAAAACTATGTGAACAGTTATGCACATAAATAAATGCTGAAAAGTGACAGATAGTTAATATAACAACATCTTGAAAAATGTTTTATTTCTACAAGTTTTTAAGTATCATATAGAGCTTAACTCTATCACTTTATTTTCTAATATATATTTACACAAAGGTCCTTATATTATTTGAATGCATATCTTTGGAAACATATACACAATTAAAACATATATGGAGGAGTATATGAAACACAGAGACATGCCTCAGATTTGTTCAAACCTTTCTCTCTCTGTCGCTACAAGATGTTGCGCAGAGACTGTAAAAGACCTAAAGCTTTACATTCCCCTTGTGGGAATACTACAACATAAATTTTCCAGCAGATTCTAGCCTCTCACACTCACAAATCTGACCAAAAGGTTCTCAGATTACTAAAGTAACCTCAGACTATTAAAGTGTGCAAGATTTTAAAAGCATTTTTATTTCTTGATGGCAATGATTTTTGTATATGCATATATGCATATATATATGTTTGTGTGTGTGTATTTCATTTTTCAGTAAGTGTGGTATATTGCAAGAACCATGAATTTAAAGAATTTCTTTTGATTGAGACCTATATTTCCATTGTCTGATGATTTTTCCTTATCTTATAGTGCACAGAACGCTGTTGGCTGAATTGAAGCTCCATTGAGTGAAACAATCGGATTCAACCAAGAAGAGAAGAAAAATGATCCTCTTAGTGGCACTCCCTAGCACATGAGAGAAGTGCTTAACTTGTGGTGGTTATTGGCAGTTTGTACAAATGATAGTGCACAGGGGTTTAGGTTAACCTGTTTAGTTTTACATAACCTGAGATACTAAAAATATCCTTATTCTGAAGGGCTGCCAGGCAGTAACTCAGCATGACATAAATTCTGGAGGCAGCTTCATGAAATGGCATACACTGTTATTGAATTTTTAGCGTTCAGTGAATATTGGTCATGATTTACAATAATTTTGAAAAATCAGCATTTGTAATGGGATTCTCTTATCTCTGAAAAGCATTTCTGACATTCAACAGTGCATTGCAGAATTGATTTATAATTTTATTCCTGGTACACATTCCAGTTGCATAACAATATACTGAGATTCTGACATACTGCCAGTTCTTGCTCCTTAAAGAAGCAGGAACTCTACCGATAATGATTGGAAAACTAAGACATGAACAAAAAAACAAACAAAGCAAACTTTTGTGATTAAAGCACTTACGTGAAGGAGGCTCAGATACATCAGCCAAAGACAGCGCAGCTGCAGCTTTTGCACTGGCAATTTTTAATTTGTTCAGAAATCACCTACTTGCTCCTCAGTGCCAGATACCCTGTGACTTCAATATTTATAAACAAATCTCCAAATGTCTCTACATTTCCAAAGCTTCAAAACATTTATGGACCATTTTAACTTTTCTGTTAATATGGTGGACATATTATTCCTTGCCTCTTTACTGTTTTAAGTCCATTGGATCTTCAGGCTGCTGGGACTTCTATTGTTTTGAGGGAGTTTTGCCTGATACATTTATCATCCATACACTGAATGCTAAATACAAGCTGAATACAAGAAACTAAACTGTTTTGATTTTTGTAGGTTTCTGCAATGACTTCATGTGAGGGGTTTAAGGGTTTTTATGATATCTATTCTGACCCAGCACTATTAAAGCAGGTCCAAAGTGGTTTGAATTCCTACCTACATTTATGAATATGAGAAAAAACAAATTCTTTCTGATTCAGGCACTATACTTATTTTCTGTACTCAAACAAGTGAATGCAACATATTGGGTGAAAGGCTCATTCCTGAGAATACTGGAACCTAAGCCAGGCAGCAACTCCCTGTGTACCAAATCTGTGTTCACACTATTAAAATTTTTAAACTGAACTCCGGGTGCTCTGTAAATATTGTAAGTGTTGAAGTGGAATTTGGGGCACTGGTCTTAATTTTTAAAGTACCCTATACATTTTTATCTCGGTTTGCCTGGCAAACTTCATATTTCCTTGCACAGAACTCAGGAGAGATCTAAGAGCTGAAACTCTGCTTCTTTTTACATGAGAGGGAAGTGTTAGCAGGATATTTTTTCCTCAGAAGGCTGACTCTTTTTGATACTCTCTTCAACCAAAATATTGTCCTTGAATTCAAATGAGGTCCAGATTTCCCACTTATAATCTAAAACATGCCTTTTTCCTAATTTTGCCCAGCCTAGATCCATTGGTTGTGAAAAAAAAAAAAAAAAAACACTGCAGACCATATAAGTCCTCATAAAAACTGAAATGCAATGTGGATGAAGGAGGTCTGTGCTCATCACTCAGGAAGCAATGCAAAGTCCATCTGATTACCAGGCTGACAGTGCTTTATCCCCACGGTACGTATTATGGATTCAAATAAATCAAAAGAGGAAAAGATGGACCAGGTATACATGAAGAGAAATGCAGGACTTAGAACACAACTTTACACTACTCCCCAAGACTGAGGCAAATGATCCTGCCTGCATGGATCTCACAGAATGCCTGCATGACAAAAATCTCAGGTTTTACATGAGAAGACAGGTCAGCCTTATTGACAGCTAAGTGTGCCAAATCCTTGGCAGCAGACAAGGTGTACACAGATTGCTGCAAAAGATCAAGGTATTTACTCAATGATTTCTCAAATATATTGAATACAGAAAGTAAGAATGGAAGTTTTTTCATGCTGTCAGATAATAAGTATTCAAATTCATCTCGTGTTTCATTCATTTGCCTTTTAATACAGCAGGTTCCATTCTTCCAAAGGAGAACTGGAATTGCTTTGTGCCCCTAATCCTATTCAGGATGGTAAACACACAGCTTTCATGCTCAAACTCTGGTTTTCAATATATGATGCACCACTGTACCTTGTAGTCTTGTATTCTAGGGTCCATAACTTATAGGAAAAGTCCATGTCAATAATAAATTATGGTTCTTTTTTTAAAATGATGTCTTTTTCACAGCACTTTGTGGACTGAGAATTAGTAGCTTTATTCTTTTTTCCTTTGCATATGGAAAAAAAACCATGAAGGCAAAATATTGGGCTGACAATTTTCTGTGGGTTGTATATATATATATATATATATATATAAAAATTACATCTCTCTTTGCAAGCCTGTTTGAAAATCACCTCTGTGAAAGTTTAGGGTACATGAAAGGATAAAATCTTATTAACATGCAATGCTTATGAAATAATTTCTTATTTACACTTTTCATTAGTACTAAATACAAGTGGTCAAAATGTCAGGTCTAGAAGTGGCTAAACTTTCCTAGCAAAATAATCAGTAAATGAAAAATCTTAAAACTTTATCGTGGTGTTAATTAAAAATAGTAATGATTCATACAAGCACACATAGTAGAGCACATAGATTGAACCTTTAAAGCTGCTAGAAAAGGTAAAGAAGATCCTTCAAAATAATCAAAATGAAAGTCAGCAGCAAACTCCATATAGAAATTGATTTCTGAAATATACTGACATCTGTCATTCACATCAATGGCAAGTCTCCCATCAGCTTCAAACAAAATGTCATCAATCAATCCCGTAGGAAACTCAGATTATCAGAAAAACCATACCTCATCTTGGAGTCCACACAGTTTTCAACCCTGATTTATGCTACATCTAAGTAAAGGTGTAAGCACACCACATCTAAGCAAAGGGGGCACAGTTCTTTCTTTCTAGAGAGTTAAATTTTTCATTAATATACCCATACATTAGTAAAGTGCATAAGGAAAATGCTTCAATTTTGATAAAATAATCAATCCTTTTCTTCTTGAAACTCAGCCTGCCAGCAATTCCTCATAACCACATGGAATGACTTAATTTTTCTTTGTAGTCAAATCAGTTAAAGTATTTTGAAGGATATATCACTTTCTATTTGATCAGTTTAATTTAAATCTACAAGATGCCCTCAGAGAGTTCATCAAAGGATATAGATATTTCAGTAGATTATCTTCTTTTCACTGACAGCAGCTCTAAAAGGTAGTGAACATTATTTACTTAAAAAGAAATGTTTTCCCTAATGCAATGATTGCTGGAAGAATCATTAGTCACAACAAAAGTTCAATGACTAAGTTAAATATATGTCTTATTTTATAATTTATATGTCTTTTTACCGTGTAGGATCCCTTGGGTCAAGTTTGTGAGAAACAAAAAGGACACAAAAACCTAAATAATATTCAATATATAATGAATATGCAAATTAACTGGAAAATCACTTTCTCTTAATTACCAATTTTTACATAATGACCCAATATCTCTTTGGTCTCTCCTAACAGACAAAGAGATAGCACATTGTGGGTGTTTCTTAAGTGGCAATTACAGCTCTGACTTAGTAGACATGGTTTATTGAAAATGTGCCAGCATTCAGAGACTTCTTCACACTGGGTTACAGTTCTGCTCTGACTTTATTTTTCTTTATTTATTGAATCATGTTATCATTTACAAGTTTAATCACACCTCATCTGCCTGATGTAAAGAAAAACGCTGCTATAGTATCTTGGCATACAAAGCTTGGGATACTCTGTCTAAACACAGAATGAAGAGATTTTTATTATCAGAGAAATTGTGAGTATGCATTTCCTAAACCATCTGTGTTATAAACATCCGTATTATTATATTCATCATTAAAAAATCCTCCAAGCCATCTTGAATGTAAAGATTATTTACATTTATATTAATCTTATCAGGATCTCTGCAATACCTGAATATGAATCAAAACCCAGATTAAAATGGAAAATACCATTGCATCAGTACTTGAGAGAGCTGAAAAGCCTGTAATATTATTTAAAATGAGCTGGCTATTAAGCTGAACTTATTAGATACCCTTTTGAAACTAATTTCCTAATTGCATTTTTTCTTTTCTATAATTTATTTCATTAAATATTCATTTACCTTATTGTTACCATCTTTCATCTGGTCTATCATTTGAGGTTCACTGACCATGAGGTTCTTTCCAATTATTTGATCTATTCATACAAATATATGATTTTGGTACTTAATTTCTGGCATGTCACCATTTTTACAGTGTTATGCTAAGTTGTGATGAAATGTGGTCATAATGAAGTCATGTATTGTGGAATTGAAATACCAGTTCTCAACTCAAAAATCTTGATTACAACATTATGTGGTCCAGATGACGTACGGTTGCTTTGAAATTTACCAGACCAGTTATCAATCATATCATTTCTATATTCTTCTAAAATCTCACCACTCCAGATTTAGAAATAGGCAGGTTTTGTTTACATACCTTGCTAACTTCTCTGTCAAATTGTTCTGTGTTTTGTGATGCTTTTGTCAACACTACAAAAAGTAATTTTTCGTGCTCTCTTAATAACTTTCCTTCTTAAAATATTTCACCCAATAATCACTTTAGCTATTTATCTGATTAACTTAATCCAGTTATATATATGCAAACGTATGCATACAGTATTAAAAGGTGAACTTTTCTGTTTGGGTCTTTGTGGGTAAAGTTGATTTCCTTCCCATGGGCTGGTGTGGGGCTATGTTTTGGATTTGTGCTGAGCACAGGGTTGATAACACAGAGATGTTTTTGTTAGTGCTGAGCAGGGATCACACAGAGCCAAGGCAGTTTTTGCTTTTTGTGCTGCCACACTGGAGGAAGCTGGGGGTGCCTGGGAGGGTGGGAGGGGACACAGCCAGGACAGGTGACCCCAGCTGACCAAAGGGACATTCCCGACCATGGGACATCATGCTCAGTGTATAAAGTGAGGAGAAAAGAAGGAGAAAGGAGGGAACATCTAGAGTGATGGTTTTGTCTTCTCAAGTTACACATGATGGGGCCCTGCTCTCCTGGCATGGCTGAAACACTGCCTGCCCATGGGAAGTTATGAAACAATTTCCTGTTTTGCTTTGTTTGCTTGCACATCTTTCTCTTTTCCCTATTAAGCTGCCTTTGTCTCAATGTATGAATTTTCCAGCTTTTAACATTCCAATTCTCTCCCCCATCTCACTGGTGGGGGAGTGGGGGAGCAGCTGTGTGGGGTTGGGCTGCTGGCTAGTGCTAAAGCATGACAGTCTTATAGCTCTGGGATCCACTGTCTAACATTAACAGTACTTACATGGGTCAGAACAGTGACAGATGACCGTTCCAGCATGCTATTTGTCCCAAAATGGTATTTGAGATGAGATTTTTGAAATATGGAAGTGCTTTTCGAATTTGTTTACTGCTGAAAGGTATATTCAAAAATTTTAATAAAGGTATATTCTAGAAATAGGTTCCTTTCTTTGAAAAAAATATTCATTAAAGAAACCCAGAATTTCCAGGGGAATAGATTGTTTCCAGTTTCAGGGAATAAAGCAATTAAAAAAAAAAATATTTCTAAAACTAAAACAAAGCAAAGTTGGCTTTTGCTTGGATTAAAATTTTACATTTTTGAATTGGGTCTCTTTCCTCAAGTAGGAATCTTTTGTTCCAGTCCAGGATGGAACAAATGTAGCAATGCTTGAACATATTCTTATGTCCAGATAGGGACATACCTGTATTTGCTAGGGAGCTTCACCTTCTTACAGGCTTCATGAGATCATTCCAAACACAAGGAAAATAACTGCTAGAATCATTTTTAGGTGTGTTGATGATTTTTCATCCTGTCATGAGCAAACCCTTATACAAGGTATTGTGTGAAGGAAAGAAAACCTCGAAGTATATTTATGTTAGCCCAGAAGTTTAGTATGTATTTAAAACAACATGCAGTAACAACATGCTTTCATGCTTCTAGCATTGAGTAAATTTGCTACCTAGGAAGAAACAAACTGGAATTCTAAGGGTGCCTTTCATTTTGCCTGAGAGAAAGAGACAGAGAGATGGAGCATCCATACACACACCCAAGAACAAAGGAATAGGATGTGACTGCTTCAAGACTCCTGAAGGTGGATTTCCTTTTCTATAAGACGTCTTTGCAGGAGATTCAAGGTCATGTGTCCCAGGTAATAAAGACAACTGTTTAGCCACTGCTTTGTTCTCTAACACTTCCTTTGGCAAATTCAATCCTGTGGTGACTGAAATAAGGCTTATTAGGGACTGCAAGCGTAAGTTTTATCTTTAAATAAATATGGTATGGACACATGACCAAAAAAAAAAAAAAAAAGTTTGCTCTGACAAACACAAGTAAGCACAATATAACTATAGCCCAGAATGAGTGCTTCTTAGGCTTATTTTTTTTTAAAAAATAAGACATTAATTCAAAACAATGGTTTAATATATGTTATCTGTGTCTATATCTATGCTTTCCAAGACAACAATAGGTCATAAATCTCTTGGTAAAAAATAAAATCCCAATAATAAGAATTTATTAAATATTATATGCTCAAAAACCAAGAGGAGAGTATTTTTATTTAGGCACTGGGGTTATGTCTTCACTATTCTTTATAAACAGCCTAAGAAGTAGTCAGTGCTTCACAAAGCAGCCTGTGGTGTTTGTGACTGACCAGTTAACCCTTGCAGTGGAGGAGGGCTTGGAGGAGGTGGGTGGGTGAAGCTCTGGGAATATACAGCATGTGACTGAACGCCCCTCTTGTAAAGGAAGCTGGCTGGATCTCAACGCAAAGGGACCCAAAGGGTGGCACTGAGTGTACCTTAAATCTTTATGGCTTCCCAGGATATTGTGCATCGCTCCACTAAATCAACATTTTTCTGATAAGTTAATATATCTAACATTTCAGCCTCCACGTGTGGGATATGTACAGAATCCTGGTCAGAGAGGATTGTACTCACACAACATTGCTCACAGAAATGACAGGGAGTAGCAAACAGACAACCAGCCCAAGAGAGCACAGAAGCACCATAACTACTTAGTACTAAAAGTAGTTCTTTCTTAACAACCTTATCACAATCAAGAGAGAGTGAACGCCAGCCATACCTCAGCCATATATTACAGTTCTAAAGAACAGTCAACAGTAGGTTTGGCCCTGACACCTGAGTCCTTCCACTAAAGCACATTATCATCAAAAGTAATAAGTGAGGTTCCCTCTTCCGCTCCCATTTTTACACACTGGTGTTTTTTTTCTTGCAGGAGTCCTTGTAAGTCGGCTCAAGTGGAAGGCTATGCTAAGTCATGACAGAACCTCCTTGCTGTGTTTGCATGGCCAGGCTTTGGTAGTGGGCTGGATACAGGGGTGGCTTCTGTGAGAAGCTGCTGGAAGGTTCCTCCACGTCCAGCAGAGCTAATGCCTGATGGCTACAAGACAAACATGCCGATGGCCAAGGCTCGGCCAGTTAGCAATTATGGTAATACCCCTAATACCCCTGTGACAACAGATTTAAGAGGAAGGAGGGAAAAAAAGCTATTGCCCAGATCTAATTGAGGCCAGAGGAGAAGGGTGAGCAGATGTGAGAGGAACAGCCCCACAGACAACAAGGTCAGTGCATAAGGAGGTGCAGGAGGTGCTCCAGGCACCAGAGCTGGGATTCCCCTGCAGCCTGTGGTGAAGACCATGTTGAGGCAGCTGTGTCCCTGCAGCCCCTGGAGGAGCCCCACGCTGGAGCAGGTGGATGCCTGAGGGGAGGCTGTGAACCCATGAGAGGCATGTCCTGAAGCAGACTCCTGACAGGGACCTGCAGACCTATGGAAAGAGGAACTGCAGCAGGCTTCCTGCTGGGACTGTAGGACCCATGACCCCATCAGGGACCCATGCTGGAACAGACTATCCTTAAAGGACTGCACCACATGGAAGAGTGACCCACACTGCAGCAAGGCTGTGGAGAGCTGTTGCTTGTGAGGTGGATTCACATTGGAGAAATCCATGCAGAACTGTCTCACGTGGGAGGAGCCCCACAGTGCAGCAAGGGAAAGACTCCTCTCCCCGAGCAGCACCAGGAACAACTTATGATGAATTGGCCATAACCCCCATTCCTCCCTCCTTGTGCCACTGTGGGAGGAAGAGGTACTGCTGGAAAGTAGGGAGGGGAGGGGGGAAGGTGTTTTTAAGGTTGTCTTTTATTTCGCATCACACCTCATTTTACTTGTCAGAACATCCTGATTTTGTTAGTACTAAATTTAATTATTATTCCAAAAATTAGTATATTTTACCCATGAATCCAGAATGAAGATGAAAACCTGAGGAATTCCTGAAAAAATACCAGGCAGAAGTAAGGAAAGAACAAGTATGTATTTCTGCTGTTAGACTGCTAGGAAGACTAAGCTAAACCCTAACCTTACTCTAAACCAGAAGAAGCAAAACTTTGAAATCTGCCTCATCTCCTGTTCTGAAAAAAGGTACCACCAAGCCTATTCATCTGGATGTTCCACTACCTTCAGACTGCTGGAATAGCATTCCTTCAACCTGAGCAAATCTTCACTCAGGACAGGTGGGATCCTGATGTCAAGGCAGCTACACTTCCATATGCAAAGCCTTTCAGATGAGTTCTCCCCTTGCCATTTAATCTGAACATCGGGAATGTCAAGAGAACTGTTCCAAGGTAGGAGACACACCTGAGCATTTCTGGCTCTTCTGTTCACTCTTTGCACTAGTATAACTGCAGAGGGAAGTGACTGAACATGATAAGTCCTTCTAATTGGGCTATAAAGGCCACTTAAGCAGCATAGATGTTCTCAGTTTGCTGAGCACATTACAAAATCATCACACCAAGTAGTAAGAGTTCACTTGCAGTCGAGGAATTTTAAAAATGCAGTTATATTGCTTGACCTATCATCAGTACTAGTTTTCACTTTCCCAGTTTGCACTAAAAAATGGAAATAGATGAATAATATACCCTTGAGACTACTAACTCCTGGGACATATTTACATACCTGCTGTACTTAAAGTTAATTCCTAAGCATTGTAGAAATATTGCTATGCTCTGTATATATGATATGAAGATGATTGATCCGGACTTCAGATTATATCTGATTAATTGTATAAATTAACAGCTATTTTGGACAAAGAGGATGCAAACACTTAAAAAGAATGTGTTTTTCTCAATTATTATTTGTAATGGTTTCACACATCAGCCTGTGGCAGTAAGTGTTCCTTTCAAAACTTGCAGCAGTTGATTCTTAGACTTATTCTAAGAAGTTTTTCTTTGCTGAGAGCACTTGAAAGATTTGGGGTTTTCTGTTATGTTAACAGGAGCACGTATTATGTAGAGTCACTTTGATGACTATTTCTGCATTAAAACATTCACAACATATTGAGGGAGGGAGAAAGAAGGGAAAGGCAGTACTTGGTGAATCTCAAAACATAGCAGTTTGCATATTTGGGAACTTTTAAAATGTTTATTCTTCTAAGCAGGGACTTATAAAGAGAGAAGTCAGACAGAATCTAGGTCTTATTCATTTCATTTTTTCTATTAAAATTACTTCTAAAATTGAACTATGCATATTGCATTGAGATAAACTTTTTTTTTTTTTTCGAATTAGATATCAGCATTTACAACTCAGTTTTATTTCCATATGTATGTATATATCATTCCTCTCTGTGTGTATAAACATTTCTTGGTTTGCACTCCCCCTCTTGACTTCTGCAGCAAACTGTTGGCACTTTGGCTTATGAATTAGTGCAACACATGTTAGTGCCGTCAGACAGAATTTGTGCTACAAGGGGTTTTACTTATTTTTGGGTATTATCTCAGCCAGAATATCTGACCTCATCAGCTTTTGCATCCCTAAGAAAGAGGAGCAAGGTACAACAACATTTGGGTCATACTCATCAAAAATATTTATTAAGGTTAAGAAGTTCCTTCAAAGAGGAAACAAAGATCTAACACCCTATTTCCAGTATAGCCTTAAATTTATAAAAAATTAACCAATCACCTTATAAACATAACCATTTAAATGGCCAAGTGCAAGTTAGGATCAGCTATAGTCTGAAGAAGTTTCTTTCCTAGATTCCTTCTAACACAACCATGGCTATGTTTCCAGACAGTGATTATATAATCACAGACCATACCCTCATACTCTTAAAGTAACAATTCCAGTAGATTAGACAGGTAGATTGGGATCTGCTTAGCAGTCAAAACACAGAGAATTTAAGATGGAGCAAGCCAACAGCATTGTTAATATACAGCTCCAATAACTGCTGGAGATAGCATCTACACTGTACAGATCACTCTGCTTTCTAATTAAATCAGAACTCAAAAGAGCAAAAAATGCTTTATTGAAGCTGTAATTTCTATAAATCAAGTAGCCTGCAACCCTTCTTGTTTCCATGGCAATAGGCCTGTCATAGGGACGTTCATTAGCTGCAGCTGTTATCACTGCAGGTACATCAACCTCACATTGCAAAATACCTGTTGTAAAGTATAGTCTGAATTAGATCCCAAAGCTATTAATGGAAATTTCCCCATACAATAAAATACTGAAGTCTCAGGAGTGTTCCCAGCTTGTGCTTCTCAGCAACTCTTTGCTCTGGTTGAGTTTTCACAGTGTTTTTCCCTCCCTTTGCCCCAGTAAGTCAGTTTGCAGGTTCTGTCACCCACCAACACGATTTTTGCAGGAGAAAAACAGTCTTTATCAGTGTTTCAGCCACAAATGGAGTAATCTGTTGGCTCTCAGCCCCGTGCATGGGACTTTTACCCTCAGTGGTATGCCTCTTCTATCCTTTTTTCAGCACCCTGAAATAGCATTGCTACACTATAGCTGTTCTATTCCTGGAGCTTACATTTTAGTGCCAAGCCAGAGAGGTAAGCACAGATTCTTCAGTTAGCTTGAAGAATATACAAAAAAAAAAAAAAAAAAAAAAAGGAAGATGTACATCCACCTCACAGTTGTCATTGGCAATGACTTTGGCCATGAAAAATCAGGCAGTGTTGATGTCTTATTTGCAAGGTGGAAATCCTCATGTTTGAAATAAGGGCATCACATAATATAACTTAAAAGAAAATCAAACACGTTTTCCTTGTCTATTCAGATTTGCTTAACAGGACTGAGTATTTTCACCAATACCTTCAGAACCGTCACTCCTGTTATTCTCCAGCTGTTGCACATCACTATTGCTTTGGCAACAATTTTAAAAGAACTGCATCAAATATTTTGATTTTAAAAGCCCCATTCCACAAATTTCTTTCACTACTTAGCACTTCATTCCTTGTAGAAGTTACACTGCAGTTACAAAGCCTCCCATCTTTAAATGTTTGTACAATCCCTTCCGGTTTCCCACTGCACAGCATAATATGGAAGATTTCACTGATCCCTGAAGTCCAGTCTGACTTTCTGTGAGCATAAAGGACATTAAATATCTCTAAGTAGTGGGATATGTTTATTACATCTGCCAGTGTCAGATTTATCAATTTATCAATAATTTAAAAATTTTCAACTTTTCCACAAAAAAAATGGGTTATAACCTGATCTGTAACATATCTACCACGATTACCAGAGTTAATTGCATTTAAAACAGATTTATTCTACACTCTGGATCTTTTATTTATATTTATACAGCTAAGGATACAATGACCTCTGCAATGAACGACAAGACAATTCAAGTCACTTCTTTATGACACTGTCTTCTGCAAAGCAGGTGTGCAACATTGCTACACCAACAGGTTGTAACGGAAACCCATCAACTCACCTCCATAAACAGCAACACAAGCTAGTAAATAAATCCAATTATTGTTGGGCCTGCAACCTCAGCCTTTAATTTATTACACAAGTCAGTTGGAGAAACACATCCATCAAATATATTCAATATTAATCAGAAGAAACAAGCTCCTTTGTAGAAGAATAATTTTGTATCTTCTGAAAATTTTATTAATAAAACCTTCCTTGTGTCATATAGGATCATGAAATATAGTTCTCAGGAGACACAGTACATGAACTTTTGCAAGTCTAAAATATAGTGAATATGTTAGAGTTAAATCACAGAAGAATCCCTCAATGCTACCATACTGCACAATCAAAAGCAAAGTAGAAATACAAGAACCCTCTTCCCTTTTCTGCTGGAAACCTGCTACAGCACCAGTTTCACAGGAGATTAGGTAAAACCAAGGCTAACTGTATTACCAAAATACACTGAATTCCCATTCTCCCAGTTGAAAGCCCCAAGGCTAAATACTGTCTGCAAGAGAGAGCAGGGCCATTTATATTTCACTGATCCTTTGCCCCAGCCTTGGCCCCATCAATGGGCTACTGTAATTAATCCAAATCCCAGGGGAGCTCTGTGCTAGACAAGGTAAGTGCCGCCTGTGTCCTTTGGCCACTCCTCCCCTTTGGCATGACATGACCCTTCCCTCCTGACCTGTCAGAAAACTGGATGTTATTACTTCTCTTTGGTGTGATACAAAGCAATAAAGAGAAATGGAGAACAAAAACTTCTTTTACTCCATCCACTCAAAAAACAT
The DNA here is from genome assembly GCF_015227805.2 of Hirundo rustica. NCBI lineage: Eukaryota > Metazoa > Chordata > Aves > Passeriformes > Hirundinidae > Hirundo > Hirundo rustica. Next base: position 69,784,857 of record NC_053454.1, on the reverse strand, counting down.
TCAATTATTATTAAAAAAAAAAAAAAAAAATCCCAAAGAAATTCTGATGCAGAAAGGTGGAAAAGCTCACAAATTTGTTAGAAAAAAGAGATAATCAATATAAATGCATTTGTGCTGAAAGACTGAATGCCATTACCTCTCCCTGTCTCTATTTGTTACAAAATTGCCTCAGAACAATAACAGTAAACAAAATACTACATCAATAAGCTTTTAACATGCAAATCAGTTTTTAAAATAAAGTTAATTTAATATTTGATTACATTATTTATTCATCATCTACGACCCACCCTTGTGGGGAAACATTACCTCCTTGTTAATCAAAAATGACTTCCTCTTTGAATGCAAACCATATTAGCACTCCAAAGGGATATTTTTTTCCTTTGCTTTTCCTTTGTATTTTTCCCTTTTTGTTTTGCTTAATGTTTTAAATCATTGCTGAGCTTTTGTTTACTTTTTTAAGGTGTGAGTGAAGGGTGAGAATTTTGGCACTGTTGAGTGGGAGAGAAAAGGGTATGTATGGAATAGGAGTGCACCCTTCCTCCTTACAGTCTCTTGGGGCAGGCAGACTGAGTAACACTGGACCTTCAAAACATGTAGGCTTATTTATTTTTTATTTCTTTCTCTAAGCTGGCTAAGATGGCACTCTACTCCACAAAAAAAAATTGTATCTGTTTGGGTTGGAAGGGACCAGGGGCAGGGACAGCTCCCACTAGACCAGGCGGCTCAGAGCCCCATCCAACCTGTCTTAGAACCACCTCCATGACCACCTCTGTGGGTAACTTGTTCCAGCGTTTCACCACCCTCACTGAAAGAAAAAAACCTCCCTTTTACTTAGTCTGAACCCACACTCTTTTCTTTCAGTTTATAACCATTACCCCTCATCCTCTCACAACAGGCCTGACTAACACATCCATCCCAATCTTTCTTATCGGTGCCCTTTAGATACTGGAAGGTTCTATAAGGTCTCCCCAGAGCCTCCTCCTGTCCAAGCTGAACAATCCAAACTCTCTCATCCTTTCCTCGTAGGAGAGACATCCCATCCCTCTGATAATTTCCGTGGCCCTCCTCTGGACACTCTCTCACAAGGGTGGAAAAGGAAAAGGGAGTTTGCCTGAATGGTGCCAGGGTCCAAGGGACACACCTGCACACAGTAACCCCCCACAGACTGCATGTATGAGCAAGACAGAGCTTCTTTTGCAAATCAAACTAAAGATAGAAATAGTGAGATTTCAACAGCATTTAATGTTTCATTTCTTCATCTACACTTTGCATATGAACATGACAGGCAGCTTCTACTTTAGTAGATTAATAAAGATTTTACTAGTTAAAATATTTTACTATGAGATTAAGAAAAAGCTCATATGGATACTTATTCTGCCCTTTCTGATTAAAACTGTATACATGTTCAGGTCCTAGGTGGATTGGAGAGACTGCTATTACAGCTCACATTATATGGACTAAGAAACAGCACAGTATTCACTCTTTCACTGAGACATGTGAAGGTTTTCCATTGCCTGCAGGTCTGAGCAACAGATTCCGCACACTGCAGTAAAATCCCACCTACTACACTGCTTTTGTTTTGCTTATTTTTATGTATTAGTTGTTTTAATTACTAGTAGTGACTGGAGAACCTGTGTAGGAGGCAGCTGTGAGTGAGGAGATAAAGATCTACTAGGTAAGGCCTTGTTTTCACATGGTTACTTCGTTAGCAATGAGACAATAAGCAGGGGTGCCAACAAACACCAAACTGTAGCAGTATTTTACGGTAAAATTAATACTGGCTTATTACTCCTTAAAGCATGAGAGAAAAGAAAGAAACCCACTTGTGAGTTGACAAGTAAAACATTTAAGTAGAACACTGAATTCTGTATATCAATACCCCCTACAAAATATTACAGATCACAGCATACGCTAAAGTACATTTTCATGACCTTGACTTACATGCTATTGGACTTTTCAAATTTGTCATACAACAGTAAGAAGTTAACTACATATTGTTTCTTATTTACTTACCCATTATTGAAATCATACCCTCAAAAATAATTTTATATCTTGTAGAAAATACTATTTTTCTTTGGAAACTATAGAAAATCGTAATTATTACTAGAAAGGCTTGAAGACAAATAGATTTCACAACATAAAAGCCAGTTTTAAAATGTACTAAGGAAAGAATGCTTTTATTTATGAAATATTTTATTTGCACATTTACATCGGCATCATGTTTGCTTGTAATTACCACATCCCTGAATGCAATGCAGAATATGTGTGTTAGACAAAACCATTCTGTTCATCCTTCTAAATACTGAAGAAATACAGACACCTTCTGACTTCAAAGTGCTTGAGACACTTTGTACCTAAATGGCAGTATTAGATTCAGAGTCAGACAGCCACCATTTAACTCAGAGAGAGGCATCACTGTGCCAAGGCCTAGACATCCCCTGTACCTAAAGTCAGCTGTGGTAGTTCGAGGTTCTGTTTATTAACCTTTCTCCTTGTTATTAAAACAAGGGTTTTGTTACCTTCAGCTGCTCCTCTCCATGCAGTCAAATTGCTACCACCAAGGGCCGGATACTCTCTGTTTTGTTATAATCACTTGTGGAGAAAATAAAAAACAAACCAAACAAACCCAAAACCATTTCATCATGCATTTTATAAAATTTAAAATTATTAGTACTTCGCTAATATTTAACACTGATTACTTGAACAACTGACAAAGGAGACAGAGGCTACTAGTCCACATAACTAATCTAAACCAGAGTTAGTCATTGCTGGACATAAGTAGAAGGATATTAGTGTATTCTCTCTATAAATAGAAGAGAATACTAGTGTATTTTTTTTTTTCAAACTGTCTGAATTTTTTAAACCTTTTTTCATTCAAAATAGATGTCTCACTCCATACTCTACTCATACATTATGTCTCTGTCCATATATGTATAAAACTAGAGAACACAGGCATTTTAATGAATATATTCAGACAACAGATTATGTTTCTTCGTGAGAACAGGACCCCAAATTAAGATGTTCTCTGTACACATACACTATGATGGATGTTTTGAATGCACAACATCTTTCCAATATATTACGTGGAATAAACTCAAGAGAAAATATTAACATATTAGGATGGGCGTTGGAATGTTTCATCACCTGTTCTGAATTCTTTCCCTTAATTCCTAATATGCAATGTTGAACTCTCCCAGAATTTTTTTATATATATATTACTGTATTTTTCTCAAAGTGTTTTATGCATATTTTTCATGCATTTTACTTATGCTTGGAAGAAAGCACATAAAAAAAATTAAAGGCCTTTCTCTTCAAGTTCCCTATTTGAACTCTTATCTACTGATTTGCACCTGAACATTTGATCCTATGATAGAAATTTTAGCCATCAGCTAAAATTTAGCAATACAGTAGGGATAATAACTGGTAATTTTCTTAACTATAAACTACCAAACTTTTTAAGAATTACAGTATGCAAGCACCTCTGCCACAGTTCATTGGGAAAAGCATCACCAGAAGGTTGAGGGAGGTGATCCTGCCCCTGTACTCAGCCCTACTGAGGCTGCATCTGGAGGGCGGGGTCCAGTTCTGGGCTCCTCACTACAAGAGAGACATGGAGCTCCTGGGCTGGGTCTAGTGGAAGGCAGCAAAGATGATTAAGAGGCTGGAGTGTCCCTCTTATGAGGAAAAGCTGAGGAAGTGGGATGTGTCCAGCCTCAAGCAGAGACAGCTGGGAAGGGATCTCACCAATGTCCCTGAGTATCTGAAGGGAGGGTGCCAAAGGGATGGACCAGGCTCTGCTTGGTTGTGCCAGGCAATAGGACAAGAGGCAGCAGGCAGAAACTGATGTGCAGGAAGTTCCACCTGAACATGAGGAAGAACCTCTTTACTGGGCATGTAATCACACTCCGGAGCAGACTGCCCAGAGAGGGTATGGATTTACCCTCACTGGAGATATTCCAGAATCATCTGGACACAACCCTGTACAGTGTTCTCTAGGATGACCCCACGTGAGCAGGGAGGCTGGACCAGATGACCCACTGTAGTCCACTGCAACCTTACCCACCCAGACTGTGATTCTGTGTTTATTCAAAAATATGTGTGCACATAAACCTGAAGGAAATTAGGTGGTTATAATGGGAACATGGAAGAACTCCCCTACATTCTTGTCAATAAAACCCAACAGCAAATTACAGTCTCTGCTTAATAATTTATGTCATGTAGTAGCAGGTGCATAACTTATCTGTGCTCAAGCAATGTGAGTTGCACCCTGATCCAGAACAATGTGTGACATTTCTACATCTTTTTTCCCATTTTCTGTATCATATTACTTGCTCTTCGCATCTAACAGTCTTTAGTGTTCTTACATTAGGGCTGAACAGCTGAAACCCTTGAGACTTAGAAATACAGATTGGAATTTTACAATAGGCAATTCCCACATATCTGCTTGTCATTTGGTTTTATTTACAATTCAGAAATATTTTGTCAGAAATGTTTAAGAAAATAATTACCTCGACTGGATAAACACACAACTCAATAGAAGATTATATTCTAGGTCAGCTTCAATACATCACATTTATAGCCTCATGAGGTGTCAGCAAAATAAAGGAAAAAGTAACTTCCAGAAAGGAAGCCTGGACAATAAAAAATAATGTTAATTCCCTCTATCTTTTGTCTAAATAATTTTTTCTATTTTTTTCCTGTCTTCCGTGACTAGCTTGACTTAATTTAGAACATGGTGGTTTCCTATGCCACATAATTGAGGGGTTCCTATAACAAAAGGCTCATAAATGTTCACTAACTTTGTCTGCCCAAGTCATTAGAGCAGGCTATCGTCTTCTGTTGGTGAACACTGAGGTCTTTCATATCCTTTTAAGGGAAAGAAGATGCAGCTGATATTCATTTTCATAACATACTTTAATCTCTGACGCTGTGGGTACAAACTGTCTCCATATAAATCAATAACCCCAGACAAGAGAGTGATGAAGGACACACACACTCAGAATCTGAAGATGAGTAAGGAAGATATTCTCCAAAAGGAAAAGGAAAAAATCCCACACGTGACTGTGTTGAGGATGGATTCATTATAGAAATGCACAGAAAAGGATTTGGGCCACAAAGTCATAAAAGTGGGTTGCATGCTAGCAAAAGACTTTAGGGCTTGCAGCTTCAAATTACACTTAGCAACTGAAAAGATTTCTAGGCTAATATTTGGAGGATGAGCCTCTGCTTTCCACAGAAGATAAGATTCTGAATTGCCCACAGAGAAATTTGCCACAGAGACTGTATGTGTGACATACAAGTATACCCTTGGGCATTCCCCAATCTGACAATTTTTTTGTTTCCTTTACATCTTCTGGCTGTCAGGCCAGCTGTCTTTCTGAACTACTTTCATACCATTTCTAAATGATATGAAAGGAATGAAAAAAAAAAAAAAAAATCCCTCATGAACTTTCAATATTTATTTTTATCAAGAAAATAACAGAGTCCAAACCTAGTAATCATTGAGCACCAATCAAATCAGTAAAGGGTAAAGTATTTAAAGACACAGAAAAAAATGCAACAAGCAGACCACATTGATCCTCACAGGAACTCCACTGCAGTCAATGATGTTAAACCACTCTATCACCTGCAGTACCTTACAATTTTGGAGGAGTGCTTAAAACTCTCAAGGAAAAAAGAAAAAAAAAAATGTTTGAAAGGATACACATTTAAGTCCAGTAAGAGCTCCCTAGAAATGCACTGTCATCAATAAAAATTATTTGACCTTGCAAACAAACATTACTTCACAGGTTTTTCACCCGTACCACGAGGCAAAAGAGCATTAAAGAAGGTTTTGATGTTGCTGTAGTACAATAGAGCTTCTACTGAGAAAAGGAATTGGGATATGAATTCACAAGAAGATGTTCAGTGCTTCTCAGAGTTACATTTGTCTCCTTCCTTACTTGGCTACACTAAATTATTAACAGAAACCTAATCTGGCGCCAGATAACCAAACCAAGAACATTTGCTGGAAAGTGAAATGGTAAAAGCAGAGAGGCAAAGGCTGTTAGAGTTAAAACAGAAGAGAACAGCTGTTAAGAATGTACATATGTATGTATAAACACACCAAATTATACATAAAATGCATATTAAAAACATGCATACTGCATACTTGCATGCACACACGCCCCTAGATGGGTAAAATAACGAGTGCCCGCACGTGGGGAAGTGCAGATGTGCATCTACACAAGGCAGTTTTATAGCAGCATGATTACCTATTTTAAGTGATAAGACAGCCGCATAAACATTCTGCACTCAGGGTAAATACCGAAACACAATAAATGCAAACAAATCTTGCCTCTGGACCGGTACTGCTAACACACCAACGTTCAGAAACCATTTCCCCTGAGTAAACAGATTTGTGCAGCACAAACACTGGCAGGCTCAGATGAGCGCTGGAATGGACACTCAGCTGAAGGCTGGGGACTTGGTAAATTTTTGACATGTGAAGTATCAGCTATTACAGGCAGCAGGGACTGCTCTTGGCAATGATTGTAAGTGGCAGCAAAAAACAAACCAAACAAAAACACATTCAGTGGTTCTGTTTTCCCCCTTCTTCCAGGTGACAGAAAGAAACCATAACTAGATAATCTGAAATCAATATGTGTACTTGGTCACAAGGAGAAAACAATCTCTAACAGTGTAATGGAAAATCAGTTGAAATTGTGTCAAAGTATTTAAATGCATTTTGAAACATTAGCTTTACAATATTAAAATGAATTTTGAAAACAGCTGCTGTTCAATTAGACAACCAAAAGGTACATAACAAAAGGGAAGCATTTAAAAAATGGCCCTATTCTGATAAGCCATCTGAAATCTGATTTCCACCTCACTAATTTTTTTTAATGACTTATTTTCTTCTCATCTTTGGCAATTAGTAAACATTCTGTGGGAGAGATGTTTATCCAGTAATTGGGACAGCATATAATACAATTCACATTTATGTTTCAATGTGTTGGCAATGTAGAACATTGATAGTGCACACAAAACATTAAACACATTTTTAACTTGTGAATTAATAACATTAAATAGAATACAAATATTTTTGATCAAATAAGGTGAATCTCAAGGCTCCTTAAGAAGTTTATAAATCTGATTATAGGACTGATTATAGGAGAGAAAAAAGTAAAATTTTCTAAGAAAATAAGCAAAAAAAAATAGGGTGATAAATTTTGAAGTAGAAAAAATTAAATTTGCTAAATTTTAATTTTCTTCTGTAAAAATTCCAATTTTCACTTGAAATGAACTTCATAAGTAGGCAACCATTCATGCATGAAGTATTCTCAGAGGAGTTAAATGCATGGGGAAACTAAAGACATCAAACTCCATAAGAAACTTAGAAGAGTCTTGACTGAAGGCACCCTGAATTTTTCCTTACTTTTAGGGAAGGTATGATGCTGCTTAGAGTGGGTAGACATTTACCTCCTGCTCTTAAAAGAACTGCTTTTCAGGTCTCTCTCCTTCCTTCCCTCACCACCTCTCACCCACTGGCAAGAGAGAGAGAGACAAATTGCAGGTGGTTAGAGTTGGCCATGAGAGATGGTGGCTGGAGCTGGCCTCGATTTCACTTAAAGAACTCCCCTGAAATGAACTGGTTTTCCTACGTCCTTGTAATTTTTTGGAGACATTTCCTTTTCTTCAGGAAATTTCAGGCTGCACAGTTTACTCATTTATCAGTTTTTTGTTTTCAAGTCTGTGATTGTCAAAACTAAAGCATGAGTACTTTCAGAGAGGCTACTTGCTGTTTGTCCTCAGAGTTGTGGAGCCTGACCTGAATTCTTGACAGCAGATACCACCACATTAAGTTAAATGAACTTGAGTATGAAAAACCGGTTTTAAAATGTTAGACCCCAGTTCAGCATTTTTCAGGCTCTGGTCATCAAAAGGTAATGTGAAAGCAGGGAAGTAAGGTAGGGAGGGTATCCTCATGGCCCTTCTTCAGGGATTTCATCAAATATCGGGGGACGTGTTTTCAGAGCTCAGATATGTGAATCTGGAGGCACAGAACTATAAGCTTATTTAATATAGCCCATCTGCTCTTCAGAAACAGGCTGATTTGCAGCTTTGTGCTGAACAATAATGATGAGCCACCAATTCCTCTTTAAATCTTGTGGTGCTCTCTACAAAATCTCTTTTGTCAACTTAGATGAGGGTTGAGAACTGAAGGATAACTCCTCTGTTTATTTCTTTTTTCAAACCGACCCATGATAACAGTCTTTTTCTATTTAGATGGGCCAAGCAAAAGCATTTTTTGTTATAAACAGCAGTTGGAAGGGTGAACTGCCAGGAATCACTAACATGGTTAAATGTTGGGACATTTTTGTGTAAATATACAACAAATATTATATAAATATACTAAGTCATCAGGACTTTTCTTTGTTCTCATAATTTTCAATTGGTTTTATATGTAGTTCATTTTTAGTCTTTCAAAAACCAGAAATTTTAGTTTTTATATTCCTAATTCTGCTAGAAAACATCTTGAAAATTACTAATATTATTTACTACCTCAGTATTAATAAGCTGAGGAAAAAAAAAGAAGACTTACAAGCTTCTAAATACAGATACTTTCATATTAACTATGGAACACTAATTGGCATTAGCTAAATGTTAAAGGCAGAGGCAAACTAAAATTCAGAAGTCCCAGCTGTACATATCATTCCTTCTGCATTAGTCTGGTGTTTGACAGAAAGTCATTCAGAGCAGACTGGAAATTTCTGACTTTTTATTAGCAAAAATATTGGCACTAAATTGAATATATACATAAATTTGTATGTAAACACAATTTCTGTCACACATATATAGACTGATTTGTGCCAGCTTTCAGACAGGTGGCTAGATGTCTATATTTCTTCCTCTAGTGCAGTTCATAATAGCCCATCATTCAAGGATTTAGGTGATGGAGAACAAGATTTATGAACAAAGCAAGTACGGTGCCTGGATTTCATACTCTCCTGCGTTTGGCTGTGAAGTTGTTGGAGAGTCTTAGCCTTGACAATCTTTCATTTCACATAGACAAGTGCAGTACTGAAGATTAACCTTGACCTTTCATGCACCTGATGAATGTTCTCATCACTGGGTTAGTTTCCATCCCTGTCTCTGAACCCAGAGTACTAAACCCTCAGTTTTTGGAAGGATAATAAAAGAGAAAATAATTACCCAGGAATTACATCACCCCTATTTTTTTTTTTTTTTCTCTCATACAGACTTTTTTTGTTTGTTTTACTCATCAGTCATTATCAATAATAGACTCTTTTAAATTTTGTTTAGACACTGTAAAAGGGCAGATGATGGAAAAGTGGTTTTGGAAAAATGCCCGTGTGGGTGAATCTTAAATTTTTAGGTGCTTTGTCACTTCTAAGGAATGGGTCTTGCACAGCTCAGAAAGAGCACTGGGGATTAGAACCTGGACTCTTAAAAAAATCAAACCAGAGGAGCTGCATTAAATCAGACTTTCTAGTGCTGGGAGTGTGCTTAGATAGAAACTTAACAGTACTGGCAACAGCTGGAATGCTTCTGTTTAAAATTATATGCTGTGCAGAATGGCATAGTTCTTTGATTGAATATTCTTTATAATCCCAATATATGTGTTTGTCATAAGGTAATTATACAGTGCGAACATCTCTCTGCACGATGACATCGTTCTCCTAACCGTGCTCAAGCACTAAATATATTATCCGTGCTTTCCTGTGTGTCTGGCTGGATTCATACACCCTCACACATCCACATTAAATTCTGTCTGGTTGATACTAATTACATCTAAAGTAAAGCTAAATGGCAGTGAAAATAATTTGAAATTTTGAGCTTTAAAATGTACTCTTTTGTTTACAATATTAAATTGTTTGCTTGTTTCTTTGTGTTCAAAGATGTGTGGGAGATTCATAATCACTTATTACCCATGTATAACATTTTTTGTCATCTATTCCTTGTACTTCTTATCAAGGGACTTAGCTCCCACAAATCTATTCTACTTCCTACACATCAATTAGAAACTGACATATACCTTAATCAAAGGTATTAAAATACATGTCTAAAGCAAAAAAATGAAAACATTTTTACTAATTTATCACAATTGTTGGCTTTCTAATCTAATGAATTATTCTAAGTGACTGTATTTCAACCCTAACCATCACATGGACAGTTAAAATAAGTGCACCCAGAGATACGAGAAAAGAAAGGTTTAAGCTACATTGATGAAGGCCACACACCATTTTTGCTACTATAGTGCATTTGCAAAGATAAGCATTCTTCGTTTTAGTAATCTTTAATCAATATACAGCATGCCAGTTAAATATTTTCTATTTATTACTATTCAGAGGCACCATAATCAACACCATAAGTAAAACTATAGTCCCCTCTGGGCTAATCTTCTGCTGTAAAGCAAGTGTGACACGGGCAGAAATAGAGGACAGAGGACTTTAACAGTAGGTGGTTGATACTCCCAAAAGCAAAGATTTGCAGGGACAGCAGAGCTCACCCTTAGTCCAGACAGAGCACAGTACAGCATTTGGCTTAGCTCTAGACCCTACAGGTGTGTCTATACTGTTGACTTGTTCAGCTCTAGATAGAGCCAAAACTATTTATCCACCTATCTCAATTCTGTATAAGGTTGGTTCTACAGTTTTCATGTTTTCTTACAAGAAATCAGTTTGCCTTTTTTTTTTTCTAATAATTTTCATCTTTCTTTACTACAGTTCTGGACTTGATTCTCACAGCATATTCCTTAAAAGAGGAACTCAGTCAAGATCCCTACCAGGACTGGAATGATTAAAAAGGTGCATAACCAGAAAGGAGAGCCTGAAGAAAAGAGTGTGATTTTCAAAAAAGTCTGTCTACACCTTAAAATCCAATGGGTTTGCCAGTGAAATTATACTGCTTCATATGCCTACCACTCCCCACTCATCTGCACATACCACCACGGTATCTGAGCCACCAACACCAAATGGAAAGAGGTGACTTACACTGGACTCCACAGTCCCAGAGAAAGATGACATTACTGACAGATGTCTGTGTGCAGTGCTTCTTGGAGGCTGTCGCAACTCCTGTCCCAGACTGGGTAAGCAGCATCTGCTCCCCGTAGCAAGAATCTGCTACAGGCTGCCCAAGAACCTGCCAGAATCAGCCACAGGAGTCCACAACAGTCTCCACAGTAAGAAAAACTACAAAATATCTAGGTCACATGCTGAAACTGAAGGGTTTACTCAAGCTAGGATGCTGGAAGTGATGTGTTTAGACTGCTTCTCATCGTCCTAGGTTTGCAGTGGGATGCCTAGAGCCTAAGACAGAGCTATGAGTTCTGTTCTTTGGCAGCAGTTATTGCATCACTCAAGTTCATATATAATTAAGAACTCTTTTTTAAAGCTCAGGCTTTGTTACCTCAGACAACTCTAACTCTGGATTGCTCACTTTTCTCAGTATTATGTTATAAATAACCGTAATGTTACAAAATTATTATTGCACTCCCTACTCAAAAGTAAATTTAGTAGTAAAACTCCCAATGCAGTACAATTTTATTCTATGCTCTGGGCATCAAACACGGGCAAACACTGAAACACATTGATGAGCCCTTATTTTCCCCCCTACCTAGCTTAATTCTGGTTATTTACCTCTTTTCCTTGGTGTGAATAAGAAGCTAGTGGGTAGAAATGAGTAAATATTGGGGCGTTTAGCTTGAGAATGGCTGTTGGAGAGCTTAGTTTGGAAGCTTTTGTTTGAGACCTTGTACTTGCTCCCTGCTTACCTCTAGCAGAATATATTTACAAAAAGTAATTCACAAGACTCTGAAAACTGAAGCCTGCAGGAATTAAACAGCTCTTCCTCCTCACCACGATATGATTAGCTGTCTCTGAGGAGTGAGTGACGACGTCCCTCCCACTCAGCAGCTTCCGACTGACATTTCACTAAATAGAACTTGAATCTCAAAGGGCTGATCTGTCAAGCAGTTTCAAACTAGAAAAGATCAGGCAGGTTCAGCTTCCCCCCCTCAGTTACATCCTCATTTCTAATTTTCACGTTTTATGCTTCATGCAAGTGTTAATTATAAAGATGAAAGTCAACTTGCCTTTCTTCATCCATTCCTAGCACGTACACAAAATGAAAGTAGAAGTACACGTAAAATTTGCCAAAACCAAAAAAGCTGACTACAGCTTGAGGAAAGTAAAACAGAACTGACGGATGAAACACAGAACATCACCATCATCCTCCTTGTCAGCTTCCTCATCTAATGCAGTAGGATTTTGTTATGCAAAATTGCTGATTTTGTCTGACCTCAGCTTGTGCAAAATCAGATTTTGAATTCTATTAGGTTCTTTATGAGTAGTAAAGTCCTCATGGAAAGCCAAATTATACTGTAGTTTATAGTATCATTGAAAGAACTATGACTTTCATACAAACAAGGAACAGTGTCAAAAAGTCAAAGGCAATTAATCATGATGATTTTTACATTTCTGTGAGTCTCCATCAAGCGGAAAGCATTTTGATTACGTATAAAGTGATTTATGCAATAAAGAGATAAATATTGGGAAGTCATCTATTTTACTGTATAAAAATGTCCTTATTTATTTAGAAAAACATTAATACAGAAGACAATTAATATCCACCAGGTACTAATTAATTGAATTGGAAATCGAACTCCTATGTCACTGGAACAAGAACTGCACATTCCCTAATAAATCCAGTATTTGCAGGAAAAACACAGAACTGTGTTGGTCATCCATAAATTCTTCATAAACTCCAGTGCAGTTTTTGTCCATAAAGATGGTTATGAAGGATGGATTTACCATGAATTATGTGATACCAACACCACTCAATAAGTATAAAAAGTATAAAATACAGCACATACTGCAATTATCCCAAATTTGGGATATGCTGGTTTCCTTCCCATCTCTATATGGTCTGTGGGAGAATTCAACCCTACATGTTGTATTTCCTTTGATGATTATCATAAGGTCTACAGTAAGAGGCATTTTGGACTAAGCCTCTGATTATTTTTTTAAAGCTCTCACACTCTGCTGTTGAAACTGTTCCAGATGTTACAAATAGTTACAAATTCATTAGAGAACTAGAACCTAAGCATCAGGCTGGAAGGCTTCTCTCTGATTCTGGAACTTCTTTTCCTTCCTCATATTAAAAAAAAAAATAGAAAAATATTCCCTCATATTCTGTTACAGAGGAAAGGTTTGTCTGTGTGGCAAGATGATGAAGGAATCTGCATCAAGTTTCCTTTAGTATTATCCTGTAATGTAAGACTGGCAAGACACAGCAGCCTCACTTTATATATATATGCACTTACAACCATCATGAAAATTCTCCAAAGATACAAAATGGGTACTCCATTGCATACTGAGGTATTATTATAACATATCAGGCCACATCCTCACTAGCTTTACTCAGCACATTGGTTAGAGGTCCGTTTATATCTTTGTTGGAGGATGTTGAAAAAAAGGCACGTTTTCCTAAGTCATCAAACCCCTGGGTTGACTACTTTTTTTAATACTACTTTACAAGTGATGAAAAAATTCTTAGGAAACAGTGTGGTAGTTTTTGAAGAAAAAATACAAGGTGTTTTGGTTCTGTTTGGTTTTTTTTTTTTTTTTCAGGTGGTAATATTTCAGTTCATGTTTCGGAGCTAGGTGGAAAACTTAGTTCTTTCAGAAAATGAAAGTTACAGGCATAATATTCCTCTTGAAGATGAAAAGGAAGCTTGTGTGGTCCAATCTTGAGAATTTGAGCACTGTGAACAAAACTATTTCAGAAATTACACCATGCGTGCATATATTCACCAGAGGACAACTTGCCTTTTTAGAATCAATCAAGAGAGTCTTGTCCAGTTAACCACTAAGGAAGTCTGGGTTTGGGTATGGGGTTATTTTCTGAGGGAAGCAAACACGATTTTAGCAAAAATGTTGCTGCATAAAACACAGATAAACAAAGAACAGCAGAGAAAGGCATTCGTCTTCCTCTTTTTCTTAGTGCTGTGCTAGCAGTGTCAGACTACCCTGTCACAATCAAGCGTGGAAAAGTTACCCAAATGGAATAAGCAGCATTCTAGAAAGTGCTGTAGTAGCTGGCACACAGTTTGTAAACACCTTAAATTTCTATGAGTCTATTGCCTCCATGGACTTCTCAAGGCAAAAGTGCCAAATGAAGATCTTTTGGGACTGCACAGTTTTAGACGAACCTTTGCAATTTGTTGTGCCTGAACTGCACTGACTCTCCATATATGCAATACACTAGGCCAGTGCTTTGGGGAATACTGGACAAAGCTGACATTTTTCCACTCCAGGAAAACAACTGGTCTTCCTAAAGAAGTAAAAGAAATAAGAAAAATGTCATCCCTTTATTTTGCTACCTTTGTGTGTCATTAAACCCCTGCAGTACGGTACTTTGGTCCTTGCCTTTTAAAAAACGCTGCTCTGCACTTTGGCAAGGTAGTGTTATCACTGAAAATAGCTGAATATTAGTGGAGTGCAAAAATTGCAATTTGATATTTCTTTGTGCTTGTGGATATTGCATGCTGCTGACACTGTTTTGCCTTTTTAAAAGGAATATATCAACAGAAGAATTAGTGATGATTCCCAGGACAAAATATGGGGAACTGCTAGAGTTGTGCATTCACCACTTCTCCATTTCCCTCGAAAAGCTTATCAACATCTGAAGACAATTTTTTAACGTGCTGTGTCATGCACATTATGCCCACACAAGATATGAATCATAGAAGATTAACGTAATTTTAAAGAAAATACAGTTACATTATAATAAGCCAAAATTATATTTTTAAAAATGATGACATGAAACATACTAAGCAGCTTAAGAAAGAAAACACCGTACAAACTTACTGAACATTTTTGGCCCAAATGTTTAGTCTATGCAGCCTGGTCAGAATCAATTAAACCCTCTGAGATTTGAAGAATCTCAGAATTATACTCCAAGAGCAAGCCCAAAGAAAGCAAAGAGGAGAAAAGCATAGCCTTGTAGTGTTTCTAAAAATAGACTGGCATCTTCAGATTCTCTGAATTACAGGTAGCAAAAGACCTCTTAAAAATTCAACTGTTGCAATTCCTGAACATATTTGTCCCTTAACCACAGGAATGCATGAGTCCTTGCCTTGGGCAGTGGAATTTCCTTCAGCTGTCCTGCAGAGCCAAAATGCCCATCCCACACTCTTTCCTCTGCTCTAACAGGTGCTCCCCACCCCAGAGCCCCCTCTGACACTGATCCCTCATGCAGCAATATTGATGTTTCTTGCAGTGCCCTCGCTTTTGCCAGAGGGCACAGTTTCCATGCTGATCCTGACACTTGAAGCCCTAAATTGATTTGGGCCACCACAATTACAGAAAAGCCACGCATAAGAACTCAGGATCAGGTTTTTGTCAGTGCAGAAGATACAAGCAGCTTCAACAAAATAGAAATTCCACTAAATATACATACATGTGTGTATATATATTTAGGAGGACATTATATCTCTATATATATCATCTATATCTATATATATATCATCTATATCTCTATATGACACTCATAACAGCCATTGAGGAGCCAGTGTCCCAAGGTCATGTATCTTTTCCATTTCTCCCCAGGTTTCCAAAATAAACATCCCTGAAAAATTTCTAATTGGACCCTGAGCTTACTGTGCTAACACAACTCTAGGCATCAGCTGCTACTTGACTGACATTTTATCAACATGAGTGAGATTTTATATCTTATATTAATTCTTAATGGCTACATGTACTGAATTCAGATTACAGCTTTCAAAGTTTGAAATTAAACCTGCGGTGCATATACAGGCTATCTTCTACAGGATATCCATAAGGGATAGTCTACTGTAATTGGTTTTAACTTTACAAGCCATATTACTTCAACTGCAAAAGCTGCTATCAGAACCAAAGGAGCAAAAAAAGTGGCTAAATAATAAAAATCAACCAACCAACCAACCAAAAAACTACAGCTGCACAGCCCTGATGAACCTCTGAGGAGGAGTGAATGTATTTATTTTTACTTGGCAGAATAACTGCTACTTAATGGAGAAAAAATTTAACTGATTCTGCACAGTAAATAACTACCACGCATACAGTGGAGCTATGGAGGGCTTTACTGATTGCTAAACTCTATGACATAAACTTCTGCCATTTGTAGAAGCCTTTGCAATCCCTTAGCTAGATAAGAGAGAAAAAAAAGACAAAAATGACAACCCAAAAAAACCCCCACAGTCTGAAATTTTGTTTCAATCTTGATATAGTACATTTACATGGTTTTCATTTGGATTCATTACCAAGACATGACAGACTGTGCTATTAAAAACAAAGCTCATCCTCTTATATAAAATGTGCCTTAGCTGTGAGCTTGCTTGGAAAGTATTGTTGTTCTCTGGATTCCAACTTGCAAAATGGAAAGTTCAATTTTTAGTAAGTGTGTCAAGTACTGCTATTAAGAGAGAACAAGTTGCAAAACTACACCAAGTGTCAGATTTTTTTTACAAAATTCACTAATGCAAGCCATTAGCAAACAACGCCCTAGGTTTTTTTCCCATCTCTTGTACCCCTCATGAAAGCATTAAACTTAAATGGAGAACAACATGGCACAAGAGGGAGTAAGGAGTTCCTGAATTAAGGAGAAACAACCATCTGCTTTGAAGACATGTCCATGGAGAGTGGAAGCTGACATGTTGAAAACCAACTTTGACTACCATATTAATCAGCAAATTCTGGGTTAACTCTTTTTGCGTGTATAGCTGAAAATTAACGTTAGATAGCACTGAGGTAAGAGCAGTATAACTTAAGTGACAGCTTAAAGGCTCCTTCAGCCAACCCAGACATCCTTCACTAGACTTCAAATACTATTCCTAGGTTCCGTAAATTGTTTCCTAGCAAGTACCATCTACTATTAGAAATAAGCATGAGATGTGCTTTTAGTTGTTAGGTATTAAAAAACAACAACAACAACAAAATCCCTGCAGGTTTCAACTGAAGTGCATATTAAAGCTCAGCAGTGACTGAAATTGGTAAAAACAGACTGATGGGAAAAGCTACTATTTTCATTCTGCAGTGAAATATTTATCACAACTTTTGCCCTTTCAACTAAAGAGTTTGTGTGCAAATTCGCTGTAGCTACCTGAAGCATGTTTTCTCTGTAGACCTGCAAAACTACCTGACATATGTCTCTTTTCCTCAACTTTGTTAGGAAGATTTCCTGAAAAAATCCATGGCACTCTTCTTATGGACTGACAAAAGAGCAGGCCTGAAGTGACCCATTCTCCCTATTTACATCAAAGTTCCAGAGAGCTCGTCAGTTAGCTACATGCTGGAGATTTGGTATAATTGGGGCAGTTCATATGCAAGGCATGTTAGAATTTGATTGGGGGTGGGGGGATGTCATAAAATGCATGTAGGAGAAGTATATCAACACAATATGAGAGTTTTGGAGAAAAAAAAAATGCTGGCTTTATGTGCTTGACAATAAAGAGAATTAAGTACAACACAACAGACTGTAATAAATGATAATTTCAGCACAGAAGAATATGGATTTACTAACTTCTTACCTACATCAGTGAAACACAAAAAAACCCCAAAACCTCCTGGCAACTGGAATATCAGTTATTATCTATAGAGATGACTTAGCTAAGGTGAGATAAATAAGCTTTCAGAAAAACACACAGAGGAAAAATGAGGTTTCTGAGAGAGAAAAAGCCTTTCAAATCACGTCATATGCCTTGAAAATAAAGTTTTTCATGAAGTTATTTCTTTAAACAGTAAAAAATGAGGATATTTAAATTTATAGATGTCCTATCTTGTAGTGCCTTTCAATAAGAAGAAAATTAGTGGCCTGTGGGAGGCATTAGGGAAACTAGATGGGAATTCAAGTCAGTAGTTTTTGCAGAGAGGCTAGATGGAGCAAGAATACGGCATGAACAGCATCCAGGTGTGATGGAAGCGTTTCAGGACTACTGTGCCTGTGTTGGATTTTTCACCAAAATTTCAAGGCCTAAACTTGACAAGAAAAAACAGAACAATGATTTGTTGCCTCTGAGTCTACTTCTTGACTACACCACCAACTCCTCATTATTTTTTTTTTCCTCATTTTGCCTGCGATAGCTGGAACTGCCATTTCCACAGAAATGCCGTAACTCCACTGTCTAAAACAAGTGGGAGTGCACTGAGAGCTTTTGGAAACACTAGGTAGCCACTGGATACAACAGAAATCCTTGAAGGCAGCCTTGAGACCCCAGTTCATGCTGGCCAGGGGAACAAATTATCAAGCCAAAAGGAAAAAAAGAGCAGTCTAAGCATACGCTTCATCACCAAAGTCTGCAACAGGGGAGTACAGCAAAGAGTTGCCATGGCATTTCTTCACTGGAGTTCTGCAGTTTGAAAGAAAAAGCTATCATATGTTTTTGTCTTATTAATGTTTAATGTCATTATTTGATTTGCTGATGGATGAAAGGATTAAGCCCTCAAGGTATAGGGAGTTATAAACTACATCTTACAAAAGGTGAAAAAACAGTTGGTTTAGAATTTTCTGAGTATTTTCTCACATAGCGAATAATCCCATTGAAATCTTACTGAGATAAGGAGCATTTCTGCTACATTTTCTCAAGACAAATCATTCTATTTTACCTAATAACAATAATGAATTAGGAAGCTGATGTGAGATCTTAACAATTATTTTTACTTTGCATTTGCCACACACCTGGGGAGCTCACAGTCATCAGGTCATGTTCACCTGGACTTTGGGAAGACTGGAGAGCTCTGGGATCTGAAATAACATGTCCTTGGTGAAATATCACTTGCTAAGACTTATTTTAAGATTTAAATTTGGAACTTTCTTGTTGTAAGACAGACTTTGGTTGGAAAGGTATAGGTATGCTGTTATGGCATTTATTTTCATGAGTTTAACAGAAATTATAACCCTAGCAAAGCCATTGCTTGGAAATGGAAATTCAAACTGCACTGCAAAATACTGCTTCTACGATGTATTCAGAAAGAAGATGCCTGCGTTTTCCAAAATTTGCATTTGTAACAGAAAAATATCAGCATAGAAAACAGAGACTCTAAATTCAAGTAACTGACTGATGGGTTGACATACACTGATGTAGGGATCCTTCATGATAAACCAGTGCACCTCTTGTTAAAAAGACACTTTAAAAGCGGTGATCCACGTTAGGTCCTTTGGATTCAGCTTTCATTGCTTTTGCAGGGCTTCTTTGTAAGTTATGTTATTATATAAAGTTCTCTGCAGATGTGACAGTGTAAGATGTTTTTCTAAACTGCAGAAAAGCTGAAATACAGCTTACAGAAAACAACCATTAAGCAGATGAGGCACGATCAGCTCAAACGTGATCTGTGCAGACTGACACCAGTGAACAATACAATATGCTTGAGTAGCTTCTCCTTCCTCCCTCTCCCCCCTAGTTTCTTAATTCTCTCTTTTTTCCCTGGTGCTTCAGGCAATGCTGAGCAGTTTTGGTTTGTTTTTTGGGTTTTTTTTCCTTCCCATGAAATGTCAGTTGCCAGGATATAATCTTAATCACTAGTGTGACTGCAAACAGCAATGTTTGGGAACTGATGTTTGCATGTGACTTGGGAAGGTCTCACTGACCAGTGAGGGTATGTGCTCGTGTCTGGCAGTGTACACAGGCATGCTCCTCATCTACATGAGGCTACATTGGCAGTGAATGTGACTACAAAATGTTTTAAGGTCTTTATTGTCTCCACTTTCTATTTTTATACAATTGTTTATCAGATATGTTAAGTATTTGGAGCTGATTTGCATTCCTATTTTCATTTACCATGCAAAGGCACTTTTTTCCCCCCCTCTCTGAAATCAACAGCTCTTAATACTTCTTCCTTTTGTCTCACAGTACAAATTGTTTGCCTTTCCTCAGGCACTTGTCACATTCTGGAAAGACAAGCAAGCTACTAAGTCACTGTCAGCAAGGTGAAGTTGTACACTGCTTTGTTGTGTCAAATTATTTGGCTTTTTCTTCTAATCAGGCAGAATTCCAAGGGCTACAAAAACCACAAGAAGGGGGCTTAAAAAAACAGCTCTTTCCAGATTTATCAAGTCACACTTTTTGTTCTTCCACTGCCACTGGTCTTTTGTGGAAACCAGACATGATACAAGGCAAGGATGCCCCACACATTATTGTTGTTGCCGTGGTCAAGATGGCCACAGCATTCAAGTGCTTCTTTAAAAACTTCAGGGGGCCTCAAGTATCAGTACCTCATTACCTAAAATACCTTCTCTACATTGCAGTCCCATGTTATTTTAAAAGTCTTCCATACCTTTGCTAAGTCGCAGTCCTATGAACAACCCCACACAGCTCTGGCACTTTCTCTCTTTCTTCTGCAGTTTCAGCTCACTGCTTCCTGTCCCTCACACAGCCACCTATCCCTGTCTACCCCTTGTACAATGACTTACCCTTTCTGCCCATCGCACAACCTCCTGTCACTTCCTCCTCACAGCAGGACGAGCAGAGTCCAGATGACTCTGACTAACTACTCCACCAACTAACTCACTCTTTTATCACCCATAGCTGTAAGGGCAAGGCTGTTCCTACTCTTTAGTAATTAACACAGCTGCAACACATTAGGAGCAAGAGTGCCTTCAGCACTATCCCTGCCTGTTCTCCCACATATTATTGTAACAGAAAAAGATAAAGAACCTAACTACCAGCTTCATACTTCTCACAAAATACCCTACACCTACCAATAAGTAAGGCACTGGTTACACAGTGCCTTCCAACCTCTGCAGGTATTTATTTTAAACAGGGAAGGTTGTGTCAGGGAAGATTGAGTTGGGCATTAGAAAAAGGATTTTTTCACAGACGGTAGTTGGGCACTGGAGGAGTGTCCCCAGGGAAGTGGCCACAGCACCACGCTGGTAGAGTTCAAGAGGCATTTGGACAGTGCTCTCAGGCACAAGGCGTGACCCTTGGGATGGTCCACTGCAGGGCTGGGAGTTGGATTCAACAATGCCTGTGGATCTCTTCCAACTGAGCACAGTCTATGATTTCTTTCTGTCTAAACTCCTCATGCTCTGTTATAATGGTATGCAGTTTTTAAATCCTCTTTGCTGTTCCCTTTTGTCTGTTTGCATTTCCCTTTGCAGCCATTTGCTGAGAAAATGAGAACAGGTTAAGATAATCAAGTGAAATACAGAACAAACAAGGGATTTAAGGTTCTAGAGTTCCCATAAAACAGCTGTTTCTTTCTCTATTTACTTTAATATCTGGATTTATGCACTCCCTTCTTTCAGCTAGGTAGGTAGCAGACGCAGTCTGATTTAAGTGTTCTTCTCTTGCTGTTTCTAAAATCAGCTGTAAATGAACTGTAGCCAAGGGGAATTCTCTCCGGAGCCTGTGCATTCTACCGCTGGAAGAAGAACAAGAGATGAAAAATGTAAAATAACCTGGGAATAAAGGAAGACTAGGACATAACACCTTATAGGAAGCTTCTAGCTGTTAGGAAGTGTGCCTTCTTGGAAAGTATGCTCGGGCAGTGTTAGGAAGGAAGCCACAGACACGGAAAAGCTGGTGTTTCAGAGACCCAAAACACAGCAAGTGCTCCCTTATCAGCACTAATATACTGGCATAGCAGTCCTGCTGTTCAGACAGAATACAGGTGCACACTGTTAAAATTACTGAACTGTCTTTTTAAGACCGTGCTTGTATCTGGAGTTCATAAGGCTGACCTTCAGACTAATATCCCTTGTGTGGTCCAGCTGTTGAAGTCATTCAAGATATTAATGTTTGTTTATCTGAACTATGCTTGCCTACATGCAAGAAGATACCTTTACCATGAGTATTTTATACTGGCCACAAGGTGGATATTAATGTTAAACTGTAATACATTTTAGAAATGGCTCTCATATTTGCCTCTTGAACAGAAACTTTTAATCCTGACCATATTCAAACAGAGTGGTGACCCAGAAGGCATAGCCATCAACCTGCACAAGGCTGTTGCTCCTCAGTAGCTAGTAGGACACAGTATTCAGCCAGACTTCTCCCTTTGTCCTGTGAAGCAGTGAAAGAGATGCATGCAGTGTCTCTAATGTGGGATATTTTGTCTTATTTTCAAGTCAGTTAGTTTTGAATGCCAAAGAAAGTACAAGATATAAAGGGTAATTTCCTTTCCTTTGATTCCTGAGTTCCCCTCATTTTAGCTGATGCACACATCAAGTGATTCAACATGCTAATCAGTACCAGAGAGATTCTGCTCTGGCAAGTCTCAAAATTTAGAAACCTAAAATAATAGATGAGCACCTTCATTTTCATAAAACTGGTAACTGATTGCTTGTGCCTTTAGTGCCTCTTATCTCAAGTTAACAGCACTCTATATTAACCACCAACTTTGCTGTCAGCACTATTTGCCACCAAGACACCTAATCTCTTGCTTCTTTTACTTGATCCCAATGGTTTATCATGATCTCTTTATAGAAACTCCAGAGAGAATAACTAAACAATGGAATTCAAACAGGTTTCCTCAAGATTTGTCCCTTAAAATTTAGACAGACTAAGTGGATTTTTTTCATTTGGTAACTTTTAAACAAGTAATGATTCTCATATATCCTCAGCAGTGCTGTCCAGTCAGTCAGAGTTTTAATTAACTGTTAACAGGAATACAGTTAGGTCAACACAAAGCATTTTGAAATTCCACCCTAAACATGGTGGCTTGATTTCTTTCTATGAAGCTCCCCAAGTGCAAATTAAGGTTTTCATTCAGCTGATCCCAGTAAACAATCCCAAGGATGCTTTTTCATGCTTTGTACACCTATTCCAGTTAAAAAAAAAAAAAAAAAAAAAAAAGTCTTTCTCTTTTCCTGCTACCAGTCCTTGTGCCAGAGAAATAGTTGTTGGATTCTGAAATATGCTGACCCAAGTCACGTCTTATTCTCAATTTGACATTTTATAGCTATCATATGGAAGAAGAAAGGGGTCATTGAGAATATTACCAACATGTATGAGAATTCTATTTCAGCAGGATTTGTAAAAAGAATATGAATTTAAGTCTTGTCACAAATTGTATTTCCTTCTGTGACAGCTGCCCTTCACTCTGACTCTTCCACTTTGAAGATTAGCTTAGAGGCCGGAAGAAGGACATAACGAGCTGCTCTTCTCCAACCACTCCATATGTCACATCGGGCACAGAGGTGAGTGGATACAGTTTGGGCAGGTATATATATTGATCCCAGACAAAAAAATTTGCTCCTCAGTAAAACTAAATATTTTGCTTGTGACTTTGAGGCAAGAATTGACCTGTGATTTTATGAGAAAGGGCAGAGACACATTTTGAGTTGTGTTTATACATGTCCTTAACACTACAATCCAATTAGCAATGTCCAAAAGATAGAAGGACAAATATTTGGCAGGGCGGTGCTTCACATTTGGTTCTGTATTTTACCCAAAAAATTTGCAATTACACTAGAGAAACCTCTTTCTTATGTTACTACCAGACCAGGCAAAACCAAACAATAAAGTGTGATTGTACTTACCACTGAACAGAAATACCATCAGAGGTTACTCAAGAAAGGAGTTCTCCCCTGGTGGACCTTATTACACAACTGCTTATGACCTGGTTATTTTTGCATCCATTTCTTGCTTTCCAGTAACCCTGTGAGATGTATTAAGTCACCCCAAATGTCTACCCAAGTACAGCATCAGTCGCATCATTTGGAAAACTAAAAGCTACTATTTTCTTTTTCTTCAAAGAAAGTTACTTCTGGAAAGAAAAAAAAATCAACAAACCAACCCTCTAATAACAACAGCAAACCAAAAAAGGTGTTGTCTGACAGAAGCAATGAGGTTATTAGCAAAAGAATCAGAAACATTCATGGTAAAAAAAAAAGAAGATAAATTAAACATTCATATTTTATCTCAGTTTCTGAAATATATGTTCTTAAACCTACTTTGAAGTACATGATTAAATTCTCCAAAACCTTTTTATCTTTCCTTGATTGCTAAAGTTTGCTATCAGTGCAGAGCGTGTAGCTGATATTGTATATCATCAAACTTGTTTCTTTATCTTCAAAAGTAACATCTAAACTTGTTATGAATAAACATAAACAGGATGCCTGTTCCTCGTTTATTAAATATAAGCTGTAATAGAGAGAGAGCGCGCACACTCTGTAGCACAGTGGCAATGGAAAATGTGTTCTCACCTCGAGAAGAAACATAGGCTACTGAATTTGGGGCATGCAGAGGAATACGTGAAGTGAGCTGATGAAGACACAGGATTTCGAAAAGCGAAGATATGCACAGGTCTCCAGGGAAGCCTTGTGGTAACAAAATAACACCTAATTTTTGCCTGTTCATTTGATGGCCTTCAGGATGTAAAGAAGAGTGGGTGGAGATGATGATGATGATGATAATGATGATGGAAGTTGACTCCCTCTGGCCCAGGGACTCTACAGGAAATTCCAACTCAGAGTGTGGGGGTAAGTACAAAACACAAGAGAAATGGAGGCACAAAAAGAAGCAAAGAACGTCTCCAAAGACCCATAGCAAAATATTCCAATATAAGGAGACATAAATGTATCAATAAAGTATAATGAGCAATTCTACATTGCTGCCATAGCTACGTAATTTACAGAGTTGCCAAAAGATAATAGTTTTGAAGAGCCTGCCAAAAGCCTGGTAATTTGCATATAATTGTCAATAATGCTTTCTCATTTACTAGATGGAAGTTTGCTTTCACAGGATAGAGTTATTGGAATTCAATTTGCAGTCTCTGTTTTTATGACTTTTCTATACAGTACTGTATTATTTAGAAATAAATATGGAATTTTAGATGCAGTTTTCCATCTCCTGCCCAAAAGCAAAAAAAAAATAACCATTACCTTTTCATTTGAAACTAATAAAAATAGGAAGAAAATTATTAGAAAAGGAGTACAACACCTCTTTGGGTTACAGTCCATCTTATCCAAAAATACTTCTCAAATTATTTATCTATAGCTTCAATAAAATAAACATATTGATTTATTTTGCAGCAAGGTCAGTATTCAGCTTTTGATTCACTAAATCCATGGAATTTAATTTATTATGGGTGTGAGCTACTTTGAAGTGAGTTTCATGGTGTTAAAAACTTAGACTCAACATATTTAGATTCGGATAGTTGTTTCCAGTATCATGAACAATAATCTTCCTTTGCAGGGATATGACTGTGGATGAAATCCCCATCCTCCTAAAGCCATAGCAATTCTCCCAGTATCTACATCAACAGCCAGAATTTCAATACAGAAGGTTTTCTTGCATTGCTGAGGGGAGGTTTTATGGTTAACACGCTAATACTGCATGTATAAAATATGTGCAAACTATTGAATCACCAATTGAATGTCACAGAAAATATTTTTAACTAATTTATCACCATTTTCTTAGTTGTCATTAAAAATCTGCAGAAAAAGAAATCTTTTTCATTTTTCATATAACATGACAAAATGAATAATCGTAATAAATCAAAATAAATATCAATTCTATACATATATACACAGTTGCTATCTGTGCTCTTTTCCTTTTGCACTAAGAAATCTTGATTTTGTGCATTGACATTCACTTGTGTAGTCTCTGCAATTAAGTATGTAAATCTGAAAACTTCATCTATAAATGATGGAATAGATATTTCCGTAACACTTTGCGTACATAAAACTTCCTGACAGTCTGTGAATAAATGAAGCATGCATGCAAATAAAGCTCCTATTTTTGTGTCTAAACTCAGGATTCCATAGCATTCAAAGTTTGGGCTAAACATGTTATAAAACAGCAGTTCTGCTTGGAGTCTTCTAGACATCTGATCCTGTATTTTTAACAGGTTCCTCTTAACTAGCTGATCTACCGCAGCTTTAAAATATGTTTTCATATTCCTAGCTCCTCCTCCAAAAGAAAGAGAGACAAAATAGCCAGTACTTCCCTGATTAAGGCTTTATTTTGGAGTGTAAATTCTAATTTATTTCTCCACGGCAAAGTCACTTAGATGATGCTTCTGACTCTGCCAATAAAAGTGCACTAATGATGACATTTTGGACCAACATAGGCTTAAACGCAGTGAGGTATAAGTACCCTCATTTTTGGAGCTCATCCTGACACAATAGGATCATGGAACACCTTTGCAACTACCAGAAAAACTCAGTGTCAATCTACAGCCACTCAGCTAAGTCTCAGAGTAAGAGCATAGGATGATCCCCCACTAAATCGTGGATGTGAGCTGCAAAGGAGGTCAAATCTTGCACCAGCTTTTTAAGAAGAGTGGAACACCAGCTCTGAATAGAAAGATTTAATACCAGTGAGAGCAGCTAACTAGATAAAACCACAGGGAAGATATTGCTCTGTAAATAAAACCCCGAGTGCTTTCGTCAAGAGTTTTACCTTATTTACTATTATTCTGTCTCAGAAGAGAAAGAAATCAGGCCTTATTGAAAACTTAGGTTTGTATAATATTTCTTTCATAAGTAATATCTCTATGCACAGGACTGCTTTAACATGTCAACTGTAACTTGGATTGTGTCCTTTAATCTATTGAGTGCTGCACGTGTGCTGCACTAGAAACAAATAATTCATGAGTAGAGCTCTGTGCTGTACACATGGTATATGAAACCTTCTCCAAAGTGGAATATATGCCATACCTCATTGTACAGTGGCATGATTTTTTTTTTAATTGCATATATTATCTATATAAAATTTAACTATCTTTCATGATTTGCTGGGTGCCCATAGGCCACTAAGTATTCAAGGCATTGATAACATATAGATTTTTTTTTCTCCCCCAGGAATAGTACACTTGCTTTAGTATCGGTCAATTTTACGGAAACATTTGTGAACACTGGACACATTCCATAATCGTTTGAGCAGTAAAAAGGGGACTTCTTTCCAGAAAACTCCAAATACTGTTTTGAGTTTGTTAATAAAAATACTTAGATAATTCACATTAAAATAGATTGAGCTACTATTAAAAAGAGAGGGAGAGAGATGGCAGTAGCTAGAAAAGGACTACATGTCTCAGGCTCTTTATTTCATCCTACAAGTTTTTTCTTTGATATGGTATCTAAACAAAAGAGTCATTGCTCAAAAACTACTGTCCTTGGCTGAGCTTCTTGGATATTAAATATCTTTCTGCTAATTTTCACTACTCTTAGTCTCATTCCTTCAGATGTGCTTGAGTTTGCCCTGTCTTAAATGGGCTTTGTAAGTTCATACTGCCATCCCTCAACATCCTGCTCACCACAGGCAGCAATGACATGGTCCTGCAGTTGAAAAAAAAATTTTTCTCATCTGTTTCTGTGTTCTGGAGGGGAACTCTGCAACATTTCCTTTCTTTCTCTTCTCCCTCATGTGAGTTTGCACATTAATTTTTAATGTATCCTTTCCCAAATTTATGTGGTACAGGAGAAGTCCATGACAGTGGATGAGATCTAATGCTTGCAGAGGGAAGCTAGGCTAGACAAAGAGGTTTTCAGGAATGAGATAAAACAACAGCAAAAAATAATACAGTTGAAAACCTAAAGCTAGCTAGACCCAAGAGACGGATAAAATGTGCACTTTCGGTAAACCGTACAAGCTTTACAACTTCTGCCTCACTCCCACAATGTCTTGGAAACAGACTGGATCATGTGTTGTTTGCGTACCAGACAGCTGTAACTCCGTAAAGATGCCCTAGAGATCCATTAAGCAGCGTGAAGAATGTCTTTGTGGGTGTATGGGTTGAGAGGGATCAGGGACTTCAAGGAAGCAGAAAACAGCAAGAAACAGGCAGTGTAGTGACTACCAGAGCATCCATTTGGGTGTTCCTCACCCATCATGAAAACAAGCCAAACTTACCCAGAAAACTGCTGGGTTTAAAGAGCTGTGATTCCTTAATAAATTATTTTCTGTTTCGCATGTTATCTGCATGTTTTTATTGTTAATGAATTTCTATTATAAACTGACAACTGAAAGAGAATTAGCATCATTATTACTGTTTCTTGCAACGTATTAGCTTTTAGCTGCACTTCTGTTAATTATTTTTCTCAACAATGAAGTATTGTTGAGATAACACAGAATGGTGTTAACTTTGGCCTTTCTGTACAACCAGCCTGGGAGCACATCTGTCCAGCTGCCACAAAAAGACACTTTACTACAATCAGTAACCCCAAGGCTGGGAATCCACTATCCTTCCTGCAGCCAATGATGTTCACATCCATCATCCACAGCCAGCACCTCTCCACGTGAGAAGTCCTCTGTAGCACTTCAGTGCATCCAGGTTCCCGTTATCTTTCACAGAAAACATGGACAGGCTCCTCACTCCTGCCTAGTGATGCCAATGCTGTACACTGAGAATTCATCCTTACACCTACTGGAGACACCTGCAACATGAGCATAAAGACTTAGGACCTGGGATGTACTCTTGTGTCCCATTGTTTAGGATATAGACTTTGTTGCTCACCCTAAATTCAAAAAAAAAAAAAAAAAAAAAAAAAAAGAAAGAAAGCAAGCAGCAGATGAATTGCAGCAAAAAAACAGCTTGGAACCAAGGAAGTACACATTGCCTGCTGCAGCTGAGACCTCTGAGGTTACAAGGGAAAAACAAAGCTTACATGAATGATATTGTTTCAGCACAGCAGTGACCAGGACACCCTCCCTGTTACTGAACTAACACCCAGCAGTTTTTTTCAAATTCCTGTCACGAGCTTTTCCCATCATGTTTGTCCATCATATCTGCTCATGGATCTAAAATGGTGGTTTATTCAAATACTTGCAGTTCTTGCTTTACACCAATGTAGAACATATGGGCGGAAAATACGGTCTTCATCTCCTGTTTTGAAATAAAAACTAATTTCTTAAATCTTAGTAGCCCACACTACAGAGATAAGCAGGTAAAAGCTACTATGATTTCCTTATACCAATGTAAACATTCACCGATGATCAAATGACTGGCACTATCATACTTCCCACAGCCTGCACTCCACACTTCTAATAGTTGTAAATGTTCCTGAAACATTTTAATTTTTCTGCAAAATGCCATAACTGAGAAAGATAGAATGAATGAACATGTTAGATAAATCAGAAAACCCCATGAAAAGTGTTGCAGTTGGGAAATAATACCATTAAAGTAATTAATTTATTTCTTTCTGTACTGAACTCTCCAAAATTTCTGAGTGACAAATTATAATCCTCTTTCACTGATAATTTTTTTGTCAAAAAAAGCAAGGATCATTTGGGAATTTATTGGTGTTTGTTTTTTGGGGTTTTTGATCTTTCATTGTAGAAAAATAACATTCTAAAAAGATCATACTGAGAAAAGGAAAAAAAAACCCAACAACAACAGTGTTTTCAATGTGGGAGGTGTTAGAGTGCAATTCTACAACAGGTGATTCCTGTCTAAAATATAGACCAGCAGGTCATGTCACTTCCTAATAGTGTGTACCCTAATGTGCAACTTTGATTGCCCCTTTATGCCTTACAATACATTCCGTGTCAAATTGTACTTTGTAAATCAACAGGATTTTGTTATTTGTTTCTTCAAGACATCATTGATTACAAAACTCAAATTTTGATTTGCATTTCAACCCCTGTAGGGTTGAAACAGGGTAGGACACTGACAGCCATGAACTTTATGTATGTACTCCTTTTATATGTATTAGTTCATTCACATATTTTCAGTTTAACAAAATCATCTCAAATGTCCTTTTTGCTACCTACCATACACTCTTCAGATGAAGCTTTTGTATCCTTTTTTTTTTTTTTTTTCTTTTTTAGGAGGCAGGGATGTTCTGACTTGTTTGTTTGCTTGTTTAAGAAATCAACCCTAGAAATTCTTATGTTTTACAGTCAGATATCCAAGGGTTCAGATCTAAAGATTTATATTTTAATAGAGAAGCTAACTCTGTAACAATCCAAGATGGAGAAATGCTGGAAATATGCACTTACATGTGACCTCACCTTTGCCAATAAAGACTGCAGAATCAAAGCTCTTCTTAAGACATCTACGTTAATATGGAAACATTTAACAGGACAGCTGGCAGGGACAAAGAAGTCACAAATGAAGAAGTCTTTGTTTTGACTTTAGCATATTTACTGTTCTATATTGTAAAACAATTATAATTTTTATCTGACAGAGTTACATCATAAAAATATAATAATGGAGCAAGTTTACTGCAGGATGAGTTGGTGTAATAATACTGGGCTAACAGATTTTTTTTTTTCTTTTGAAAAGGACAAGCTTGGGTAACTAGCAAGAAAAGATAGTGAAAATCAAGAGTCCAAGTCTTCCACTACAGCAGATGGCAAAGATTTCTCAAGGCAAAGATTAAAAACTTATTAGGAATATCCAGGTTGGGCAACAGGACAAAATATGAAGGGAAAAGCATCAACTGCAGAAAGCTACAAAACTATTTACAAAACAGATTGAAAACAAGCATACATTTTGGAAATCTCTAAGTATACAGATCAACTGAGATTTATTAGAATTGAAGCTGAGCTGCAATTCTGGAGGAAGATTTAATAAACAGCAGAAGTTTCTTAAGCCATAAAAGGGAAAGATGAAAAATGAAGAAAGAAACTTGATTTCCACTGACATTCAGCCAAAGTCAATTTAGTTACAGTCCCCAAATAAAAATACTGCTTCTGTGTTCGTTAATAACATTAGTACTTAACAACAGAGCAACTGAAGAAGAAAAAAAAAAAGGAAATAAGAATATTATTCATCATATTAGGATTGAAAATTGTAAATGGAATTTGTAACATCTAAAAGAATGAAAAAAAAAAAAAAAAAAAAATCCTGAGCACTAAAATGCCTTGGGTTGGGAAATCCAAATTGCCAGTACAGATATGAAATAAAGAAACATATAATATGAGAAAAGGATTTAATGACTCTATCAAAGTGAGTTGGTATTTATGAATACAGAATAATCAATCTGCATTTAGGAAAGGGGAAAATAAAATGAGAGCACATAAAAACCAGTTACTCTGACTGTAGTGGTATTATCAGCTTAAGAAGAACTTTAGGAAGAATATTGCTTGGATGAGAAGATGACAGGAAAAAAAGATAAGCCTTGAGACCACCATGGATTTGATCAGAAAAAAATCCAATGCATTAGAAAGATGTGGATGGTTAACTTCTTTAAACATCTGCTTTGAATGTATGTTTTCCTCTTGCTAATATTTTTGCATATTAATGTTTATAAGTTTATAGGACACAAAGCTTAAAATTATTTTCAAAAGGGAAGAGGAAATGAATACAAATATGAATACGAATACAACACAAAATAATGGAAAGGATTTCTGCAAAATCAATAGTAAATACCCCTTTTAATTATAAAAAGTCCACGTATGGCTGCTCCCAGGATTTTCTGATAGAAGAGTAGGCACCCATTACGTGACCAAAAACTTAATTCTGGGTGCAAATGGTTGATTATGAAGTGCAGCTTTGGAAAAAAGGCCAATTGGTGGAAACGACTCATGGGTATTAGGCATAGGTATCCCACAAGCCAGGCTCCAGCACACACCTCAGTCACGAGCTGAAGCCTGTTAGTGTCTCCAGAAAACCATGAGTGGTTACAGAGGGCTCAGAATTCTGGGCCCAAGGTTCCTCCTCCTCCTCTCTGTTGATACTTCTGCCCAATAAAACCCCCTACCAAACTGTCTTCCAGTTCTGCCTGCCCATTACTCCAGACCTTCCCACACAGGTTCCTTGGCCACAAGCCACAGCGATGAGGCAATCTCATCTTTCATAATCTCCAAGGACAGCTAAAAGCACTTGTTGTGCTGTTAGCATCTAATGTTTTCATGAGTTATTATCTATTTCCCAGCAGTATTTGTTGTGGGCTGTTAGAAATTAACACACAGTAGCATTCTTTTGGAAGCCCAAGAAGAAAGCAGTTGCACATTCTTCATGTCTTCAAGTCTACCTATAAAAACAACCACGGAGCACTGCATCACACATCCCTAGTGTGCTGCTCCAGGCAGTTACAAGCAGTATGTCAATCCCTGAAGATCGCCGGATTTTCTGGTGCCTGCACGAACCTTGCACTTATCAATACATTTCCTGCCAGGGGGTAAGTCTGACTAGACACAACCTCAAGAATCCAAGTGCTTGGTTCACAGGAATTAAATAGCTCCTGTGCAAAAACCAACCTGGTTCTTACCTAGGTGAGAGTGAGAGGGGGAGCCACACACAATATCTACACAAGAAATTGGAATAAAACATCCACAGCTTCTCAGCTTCTACAAGAATGGTTTGGTCTGTCATTATATGCAGCTTGAACACACTGACAAACACATCCTTTCCCAGCCAGTCCCTTTGCCACCTCTCACCCCTAGCAATTCAGCTGTACCACACCCAGTGAATCATAGAGATCATAAATCAAGACAATGAGTTCTAACAAATTTACAGATCTTTACCATGAGACATCTATGGGGTTTTGCTGACAGTGTGCAAACAAGATACCTTCAGTCCATTTACTCACCAGCTGAATTATTTACTTTTCAAGCTGTGAAAAAAGCTTAGGTACAAGTTAACTTTGTGCACCAATGCAACAACTGTCAATCTTCAAAAGTCCAGTCCCACAGGTATTGCTGGCAATGGTGGAGGGAATTAAATTGCTGCTTGCCCCCTGTAGCAATAAATACTTTCCCCTGTAGCATCTTATCTCACTTCCTCCCCACATCGGATGTTATCTCTTCCAAAGACTTTCTGATTTTCAGTCTGAACTGTAAGCCTACATCTGACCTGTGAGTGCACAGGAATTCCCCCAAATTATGCCCAAATTTTTAACTGTGTCCTTGCTTTCCCTGATGGATTTCCACCTTTCCTCTTGAGGTTGGTTCTCCAGCTCAATACAAGCAGCATGCTGATGCCTCCTTCACCATAATTTTAGAACAAGATTAGCCACTTTTAATGAATGTCAACATACCAGTTATAGAAACATCAGAAGGGATAGTTCCATACAGATAAGAAACGATTAATGGTGTGATAATTGTGTGTATTTACAGCTGTCATACTGAAAACTTTCTGCAAATAAATTAAACACGTTATTTTATAAGGGCATAAGAATGTCACTGGCAAAAAATTAAAATGCAATTCATATAACTGCCAACAAGGTAAACCAATAATGACAGCTCTGTTATCAATCTCTGACTAAGCCTTATTAAGTAATTTAAATATTTTTAACATGAAGTGTATATTGAATAAAAAGAACATGTGCCAAGACAAAAATTAAATGATAAATAGCACATAAAAAAAGGGTAGGTATTCTGAAAAATTAACTGAAGATAAAGTTTAAATCAAAACTGAAAGTACATTGCAAGTTGACAAATGATGCCGTTAGAAATCAAGAAGATCTAATATAGAAGATACCAGAGAGAAAAAAGCTGTACAAAAATGGTTCTTACTATATTTATAGCTCCTACAGTTTAGGAAAGAAAAAGAGTAGACACAATTTATAAACAGAATTGATATTCTGGGCAAGTCTACAAAAAGAAGTCAAATCATATAAATGTGATTGTGCATGGTAAAAAGCAGGCAGTAGCTTTTGTATTTGCTGTAATCTAAGATTTAGGTCACTGGACTGAAAAGTGGTAGTCTTATATTATAACTTGTTCTCTGCCTGACTTGCAGAGACCAGGAATTGTTTGTTTCAGGGATTTTTTTTTAATCTGTAATAGAAGCAGTAAAAACAAAATTAAAATACCTGAAGAGTTATATAAAAAACAAACAAACAAACAAAAAAACCCCCCACACAATTAATGGGAAAAATATAGTTTTGATCTGCAATTAATCTGCTAATTATACAATAAATAATAATGAGCATTTTAGAACTCTTCCACAGTATAGTAACACAGGGAAAGAGAAGCAATATTTGAGACATGAAATACTTATGAGCAGAAAACGTACACAACAGGATTAAAAAGAATCCTTTTTGACTTCTTTGTTTGTTATAAAAGATTACTGTGTATCCAGTTATGGAGATGATGCAGGCAGAGAAATACAAAGGAAAAGTCTGGGAACACCAACAAGAATTGTGGATCTATAAGTCATCTGTGTATAAGTGATAACATAAGCCATAGGAAAGAACAAATGCACGAACAAGCTGGTAAAAAGAAGTATTAAAATGACAACAGCAAACAATGAGACAATAAATGTAACATCCAACTGCCCCCTCCCACCTGAGTCAATCACCTGAAATGCGTGTTCAGGAATTCATGACACAACTGGAGTGCACTTCCCTGGACATCAAATACTGATGGCAGTCAAATTATTAAGCACTGAAAGAAAATCTTCTGTGCCTGATCCAGTATGTCCAATGCTAATGACAGATCAAATAAAGCCAGATCGCACAAAATTCACTTGATTTTATACATGAAGGTCATTAAAAACTTTTAATAAAATAAATTGAGTGCCCTTGCTTTTATCCTGACTGAAGGGGGTTGAACAAATTAAGAAATTAAGAAATGTGAGAAGAGATGGCTTAGGGAGTACATTCCAAGACTGCCAAGGAAACAAGAGTCACCATCAAACAGGACAGCAAGCACTAATAGAATCTAATTTCTTCATTACTAGAATGCTTTACTGTGGGTAATACAAAGGTTAAACACACAGTAATTTTGACCAAAACAGTACAAATTGTCATCAATTGAAATTGAGGGAAAGTATCCAAATATTCCCAAAGGTGTAAAAATGTTCCATGTTGTGTCATATCTCTCAAGGGACATCACATCACAAATACTAATAGTTTAATTTAATAGATAAAAGATGACATTTTGCGATCCATATATTTCAGAATGAAGAGTTATGAAATATATGTCTAAAATATTAAGAGAAATATTGAGGAGCTACTTGTGTGTTACAATTACCTCCTTCAAGCAAAAATTCAGCACCCGGCTCAGTTCCAGCAAGATTCTACATTCCTGTTAGACTGTACAGTCCATGTAGGAGTACTTCTCTGTCCCCATTATCCCTGTGAATGCAAGAACATTTTTGTGAGTCAATTAGCCCTCTGGAAGTTAAATTTATTTCCTTGAGTCGTGGAGTATGTATTTGCCCATCCTACCACAGAGACTGCCCCAGGACAGAGACAAAATAGCTCCTACTTCTACAGGATGGAAGAGTAGCTCAGGATTGCCAAGACACAAAGAACCACAGAGCG
This sequence comes from Hirundo rustica, assembly GCF_015227805.2. Lineage (NCBI taxonomy): Eukaryota > Metazoa > Chordata > Aves > Passeriformes > Hirundinidae > Hirundo > Hirundo rustica. Next base: position 69,749,715 of record NC_053454.1, on the reverse strand, counting down.
TTCCCTTCCCCGGGCTGTGCGCTCATGTCAGCTGCAGTGAGCAGAGTACATAATACTTACAGCATCTTTGGAAGATACTATGCTTTACGTTCCAAAGCTAGATGTACTAACTTCTAGTAAAAAAAAGACTGATTGTCCTGAGTATAGGCTGAGATGTGAGCACCTTGCACAGACATGAGATAGATAGTAGGGCAGGGGGAAAGTATGGGGAGGGGGGGAAGGAAAAAAAGGAAAAAGAATTTTGAAAAACAAAATCAAAGCTATCATTAAAAGTAATTCAACATGTATAGGCATTCTTATTTTAAACAAGAGTATCTTCAAACTTTTCCATTTGCTGTCAGCATCTCTCCAAGTGCTATTGAACCATGGAACCACCAAGTAAATGAAAGCAGGATGTTAGACTGAAGTGGAAAGTAAAGTGCTATTCTGAAGGTCATGGTGACAGAGGAGGCACAAAGTGACCCTTGTTATACAATGCCTCCAAACATTGAACAGTCAACAAAGTTATCATTCTAATAAAAGCAAAGTATTGCCACTGTAGTCTGTGACAAAATGAATTATGACTCACAAGAGGCAAATATTAATGAGAAGATGCCTATCAGAAAGTCTCTTACTGGACACAACTTTGAGAAGTGTCTCATATATAAACTCTTTTTCCAAAGGGTTTTTTTAAATAAACATCTAGAAGTCACTACAAAACAAGGTGTTCCAGAAGATAGCTAAAAAGCCTTGCTTTTACATTTTATGGCTATTTGGTGAAGCAATGGAGAATATTTCAGATCTCAGTCTGAGGTTTAAGGAACCTGACACAGAATAATTACCAGTAAATACTTATTTGTGTGTTTCAATTCCATTCTGTTTCTGAGTACACATCTCCTGAATCTTCCTTGTTGCCTAAGTCCAGACAGATAGCCAAGTATCATACCCTACTTTTTTCCACAGTTGGAAAGACAGAAGGGGAAGAAAACTCTAACATCTTTATTTTATGTACAATGCATAGAGGAACCCAAAAATATCTTAAAACATAATTCTTTTTTTCCCTTCTTTTCTTTTCCCCTCTGCTTACTTTCTTCCTTAACTCAATCACAAAACCATTCAGACTAAGAGAATACCAAAAGAAGTAGGATTTGACAGAAGCTTTCTGAACAAAAGTCACTCCAGCTGGCTAAGCAAAAGTTGTCTGTGATTGCGCAGGTGGTGGAGCTGCATAAGGCATCCTCCTGAGGGTCTCATCCTCCCTTTTCTGTTCATGTTACTTACCATTTATTCCTCCGGCTCTGAAGGCAAAATGAATTGCAGTTTTCAGAGTGTAGATTTTATTTATGTGTAACTAGAATTGCGTTTATATTTTTATAGATGCAGCTGCTATTTCTAGATTAAGCTGAAACACTGAAATGATCTGCATATATGTTTACATGGGGCTAGCACCATAACTGCACACAAGCTTGCATTCCAGGGGCTCACAGGTGCGTGGCAGAAGAGAGAACAGGTTTTGAACAGCTTTGCTCATTGCTCAAAATCAGAAAATAATTTCTGAAAAAAAATAGCTCAGTGGCAGTGACTCACAAAATTACACTTTTTTTGAATATTTCTGTTCAGTGATTAAACAGGCAAAAGTCTTAGATCCCTTTATGACTAATAACCATGTTTGGCACTTCACAATATTGTAACTCACAAAATTCTCTAGATTATACTAAAAATTCACTTCCCTCTCTTATACAGTATCCATTAATCAGAATTGTTACACATAACAAGTACAATGACATTTTATAACAGCAAATTATACTCTCTTAATTACCTTTCTTTCCTAAAAATGGACCTCTGTGCATATCATGAGAAGAAAGACTGTTCTGATAGTAAAAAACTAGAAAAAACACCTGCCCACTAAAGATACTGATTCATATTATAAGCAAGCCATACTGTGCTAAAGCAGAGCCTCTATCAGGACTTTTGCACAGATGGTAGCACAGATTTTTAAATTATTATCAGATTATTAGATAATTGTGCTCCTCTCAACCCAAATATAGCCCATCTTAAAACATCTTTTGAGCAGTGCTGCATTATAAATGGGTTCCTGAAATGATCCTAAATTGTATATTTTCATTAACATGGATGGTACAGAAGGACAGAGAAAGACAACCAACATAGGCATGTGAAAATAATGGAAATAAAACCAAATGGTTTATTATCACTCTTAAAAAGCAAGTTTAGCTAACAGTCTATGCCTATGCGTATATACATGAAATAAACCCCATAAATTTTAGATAATATTTTGCATGCTCTTAATACTGAATTTCTGAATTACTAATATACTCAGAAAGGAAAACACATGGGGTTTACTTTGCATTGTGCTTGTAGCAACTTTGAGAACTCCATCTTGTAATTTCTTACTTTTCAGTGTAGTGAACCATTAAAAGTGAAAGACTTTACTGAGCCAAACAGAAATATAAACAAGGCCCTTATAACACTAAGAAACATGCCTGTAGCAATAGCTTTTTATACATCTAACTCCCATGTCTCCTATTACGTGTCATTAGTCACAAATGGATCCTTATACCTTTACTCTGGTATCACTTTCCACATTTGTATCTGACAGTCTTTTACCTCCTTGCTTTCCCACCTGAGCTCTGTACCTGTTGGAAGATGGTGTAAGGGGATGTGCTCACAAGCTCACACAAAGTATTTTGTTACTTTGAAAGTCCATATTTTATGTGTTCTGGAAAACATTAATTCCATGAACATTATCCAATGTTAGCAAATTTACTGTCAGGTCAACCTGCTTATGGCAGCTTACCTACATCATCATGAGCACTAGTCCCCAGTTGAGAACTGGGAGTAAATGACTTAGAAAGTAATAATAGAGGTCACGCCATCCAGTGGGATGCCACTTCGTGTTTTGCTTATCATGATCTAGTTCCTATCAATCCGTTCCTCCCACCTCTTTTCTACAGAAGCTTTGGCGGTCTGCAGCATGCTGAGTAGCAGATGTTCTTTCCTTGATATTACATGCAAAATTTTCAAGCAGCTGCACAGAACTGATATTATCATATGAGAAATATCATGACTTTGACTTTTCCTACTGCCACGAAGTAATTTTCCTGCTTTTCTTTGGATCTTAAGACTTTAAAACTCTATCTATAATAACAATAATAGATATGAATTTTACTGTTGTTCCTTTAGTTGTTATATCAAATTACCTGTTAAACTGTGAGACATGAAAAAATTTCTTGACTTTTTTCCTTACCGCAAAACAGATTACAGAGTTCTCTTAAGACCTGGATAAGTACCTTTAAAATTCGTTCACTTAGAGACTTTGTTAATTCTGAATCGGAAAAAAACCAGGAAATCTAGGTGTAAAGCACCACTTAAATCAGCCATCTTGAGAGACAATCCTCTTCAAACGATTGTGAGAGACAGAAACATTACAGGTAATATCATAAATGTGGCAAAAAAGGAGATTCGACCACTATGGAAAACGGGAATAAAGACACGAAGACCAAAGCCAGACCTCGGCAGCATGGGACTCGGGCTGTCTGTGTGTGCCACTGGGCATCACAGGCTCACTGGGCACATTCAGCCCTGTCAGAGACTGAAGTGTTATGGGCAACACCATAAACATTGCTAGGAAGGACATCTGCCCATTACGGCAAAGCGGCATAAAGAGGCGGAGACCTCCCAAGCCCACCCCTCCTTCACCTGACTGCAGCTTTGGCCTGCGACTTGAGCTGCCTAACAGAATCTGCCATACCATCAAGGTGATGCGGTTGTTCAACTACCTCTGCTCTAGGGACAAGCAAACAAGGCTAAGGCAGGACCCCATGTATCCACAAGAAAGCCAATGCCAGCAGCTGTCCTGAAAATCACCTTGGGCCAGGCTCGGGCACGGGAGGCCATAGCCCACAGCCTCATCTGCTGAGGACACGTCTGCACACATTCCCCACAACTAGGAAGGGAGGAGGAGAGTTCTGGGGCTGTGTTGTAACCTCTGGTCACAGGCAGTGAACACGCACCCTCCCTCACACAAACTGGCTCAGCTGTAAAATCCCCACCCTGGGAAGCCACATCCACTTGACATTCCTGTCCGAGGCAGCTGAGGAGCTGCCATAATCCAGCCAAGACCCCCAAAGCGACGCCCAGACTCATTGCTGAGCCATTGCAGTGGACCACAGCTCGTGCTGCAAAGGGCTGACACAGATCCAGAGCCTGCTGCAAGAGGCTCTGTCCAACTTGTCCCCACCAGGGGAGGTACTTGGCTCTTCCCACCCAGCAGCCCAAGTGCGCATCAAGCCTCTGAACTTTGTGTTTGCGGGGGACCCTCAGCACCAAGGCCTGACGGAGAGCGTCCAGGGGACACCACTGGGCTCCAGGGAGTGGTGAGCTTTTCTACTTCATCTGTGGCTGGCACTCTCCTTCTCTCCCCCATCTCCTTTCTATTTCTTTCTGTCTCTCTCTGCCTCTTATTTACTGTCCAATTAAACCCATACTATTAACTTTGGCACATAGTCTCACATTTGCACCCTGATTTGGGCAGAGGTCTTTCTGATCATTTTAATAACCAGATCATGACAAGGGGCTAGAAGCCCGCCCCTCCGGGGGCTGCTCCATGCCAATTCCAGCAGCTTCCGCTGCGGAAGGGCTGCCGGGCGTGGCCCTTTGTGACACGGGGGCCATGTGTCAGGGCCCTGGCTGATGCGGGACATTCTGCTGCCATGGGGCCATTGTGACATGGCAGGGCCACGCCCACAGGGCCTATATAAGGGGCGCGGGGCCCTGCGCTGCCCAGTCCCAGGAGAGCACCTCGCTCAGCAGGAAGCAGCTCCCGGGACACCACTCCGCATTCAAGGAGATCAGACACGGAGCAGGACAAGGCCAACCCCGACTCCCAGGCACCCAGCCCCTTGCCCGGCTGGCCGGCAGACCAGGCCCTCAGCAGGCAGTGGCTGCGGACAGGCGGCGGCTCCGGCCTGCCCCTGTCCCACACTGAGGAGGAGGGGCCCTTGGCCAAGATGGAAAACAGCATGGATCCAGAGCTCTCCCAGAGGGGAGACGTTACCGGCCAGGAGATCACAGTCGAAGAGTTTGACCCAAGGCAGGAAGAAGTGAAGATCCAGGAAGATTCCCCATGCGAAGCTGTGAGACACCAAGAGTGGCATCAGTGGGAGGTAGGTGTGAGAGTCCAGTGGGGAGACGGCACACAGCAAGAGCTGCCGATGGACCGGTGGGTGCACCCAGAGGAGGATGAGGATGCCCAGAGCTGTGCCCAGCAGGGGCCCGCCTCTCCCAGCAGCGTGGGCACCCTGGTGGCAGGAGATACAGCCTGCGAGCTGCCCAGCACCTCTCCTGTCCCGGGGAGTCCCACAGAGGACGGGCCGGCACCTGCTGCTGCTGCTGCAGCTGGAGCTGGCGAGGAGGTGGAGGAGTCCCCAGAGCCTGTAGCTCCCGAGGTGGCAAAGGCACCAGGTTCTCCAGCTTGCCGTGAGGAGGTGCCATGGGCAGGGACAGAGGGCCCACTCCCTGCCCCACGCAGCCCCCCAGGCTGCTGCCAGGCTCTGCTGGACTTAGCGAGGCACATCAGCTCTCAGGTGGTGCTGCAGGCTGTGCTTGAGATCCAGGCATCTGGCCAGCAGCCAGAGGAACAGGGGCACCTGGGCCAAAGCACGGCTGCAGAGCTGGAAGCAGCAGCTACAGCGCAAAGGGAAGAGAGCCCCACCTCTGCCCCGCTCAGCCCCCGCTGCCCCGCCAGCCCCGAGCCCGGCCCATTGGGAGTCCAGGCCCTCAGCGAGCAGCAGGAGGAGGCACACAGTACATCAGTCCCGGCCGAGGAAGAAAGCCAGGAAGGGGCCTTGGCTGAGGAGCATGAGAAGACTCAGCGCAAATATGAGGAAGACAAAGAGCTGCCCCAAGGAGAAATCAAATACCACGAAGGGTCCCAAGGGGAAGCCTGCATTGGGCAGGAGCTCTCCACAGACCAATCTGGGAGCTGTCATGAAGATTCCAAAGGGGAAGCCCGCATTGGGCAGGAGCGGTCCCCATCAGAAACCCCCAGCAACAACAAAGGGTCCCAAGGGGAAGCCTGCATTGGGCAGGAGCTGTCCCCACCAGAAACCAGCAGCAACCAAGAAGAGGCCCAAGGGGAAGCCTGTATTGAGCAGGAACTCTCCCTAGAGGAAGCAGGGAGCTACCATGTGCTCTCTGACTGGGACGAATGCACGGATGAAGAGCTGTCCCTTGGTGATGCTGAGAGCTGGCAAGAAGTTTCGGACTGGGAGGAATACACCGAGCAAGGCCTTTCCCAGGGAGAAGTCGGTAGCTCCTGCAATCTGTCCGACTGGGAAGAATACAGCGAGCATGAGCTCTCCCACAGTGATGTCGGCACTTACCAAGACGTGTCGGATTGGGAAGAGTCCTTGGAGCAAGACCCGTCTCAAGAGGGAGACACTCTTGCCCAGAAGGTGCACGGAGGGAATGAAAAGAGACCCTCCACCCAGTCCAGCTGGGAAAATGACAGCAACCAAGACCCTGTGCAGGACAGCTGGGAAGAGAGCATCGGGACCAAAGCCTATCTGCCAGAAGATGATGAGTGGGACAATGTCAGCGTCCTCGAGCTCCTTGAAGATGAAGACCGTGAGCCAAGACTGGCAGGTTTGGCGGGAGGCGGGTTCCCCGTGCCGGTCCCTCGCGAGGCTTGGGCTGAGCCGTGCCCCCGATGGCCGCCCTATGCCTCGCCTCCCCACGTGGAAGCCCTTACCCCCATAGTATCCTTGACTCCTCGTGCCTTCCGGAAGCAGGTGCCAGAGGACGGCAGCCTCAGCCAGCAGCGGGCCCCCCGCAAGAAACGCCTCTCCCGCCTCAGGCGGGCACTGCGGGCGCTGCGCAGCCTGTTCCGCTTCCCCTGCCTGGCCCCGCAGCCCCAGGATTAGGGCCCGCCGCCGGCGCCAGCCCTGCCCCGCAGATGCCGCCTGGCCCGCAGCCTGACCAGCGTCCCCAGGGAGCCACACGTGCCGCATTTGCCTGGACATGGCTCTGCAGCCTCTCCTGGGTGCAAAGAGACCTTCAAAGCCATCCAGTCCCACCGGCAGCCGGGCACCACCACCACCATCACCCTGGCTCCCAGTACCACATGCAGATGGCTCCAGCACTTCCAGCCACTGTGACTCCACCACCTCCCTGAACAGCTTCTTCCAATGCCTGACCATTCTTCCATAAAAAATTTCTTTCTACTATTTCATCCGAAATGCAATCCAAGGCCAATTCCTCCTCTCCTCCGGAAAGGATGACATGTGATCCTTTGAGATTTTATCCATGAGGAATGGGCACAACAGGACATACTCTTACCAGGACCAGACTACACGCTGCAGGACCGTGACAAAGGCAATCCTTCCTAGACGAATGAAAGCCACGTTAGAAAAAGAGTAATAGAAAACAACATACAAAAACCATCCTCACACCAAAGAAGACACAAACCCCACCAAAACAAACACAAAAAGAAATACAGTAAGAAAAGGAATAAGAAGAAGACAATGAAGAAGACCAAGACACAGTAGCAGGAAACAGGAATTAGGAATAAGAATAAGAATAAGAATAAGAATAAGAATAAGAATAAGAATAAGAATAAGAATAAGAATAAGAATAAGAATAAGAATAGGAATAGGAATAAGAGTAAGTATAGGAATAGGAATAAGATGCTGTAGAATAAGAAATAGTTGTAGAAAATAAATTGAGAAGAATAAGAGGAAAATAGTTCAAGTAGAAGAAGAAGAAGAAGCACCTAAGAAGAAATAGTTATAGTAACAAGAAAATGAAGAAAAATAATAAGAATAGGAAGAATAAGAAGAATTAGAAGACTAGGATGAAGAAGGAATAGTAGCAGCAGTAAATGTAATAATAGTTATAAGTATAGATAGAAGAAGAAGAAGAAGGATAGTAGTAGTAAATAATTCTAATAAAAATAAAAATAAAAACAACAATGATGATGACAATATTAATAACATCAAGTTAAAATACACGTCCACACATGTTCTAGGGTCACAATACAGTTTGGGTTGGGAAAGATCTAAAATATCATCTAGTTCCACCTGATTATCCCACGCACTCTTTCTCTCTCTCTCTCTGAGTTCTCGCTCTTATTTCTGTCTCTCTCTCTCCCTCACAGTTCTTGGGAAATAAAATCCATGCTAAATTGACACAGTGCTGCAGAAACCCAGCTAGCCTGCACAGCCCGGCACCGCGCCGGGAGCGGCCGCTCCCGGTTCCGCATCGGGCTCGGGGAGCGCTGAGGAGCAGCGCTGCCGGCTCTCAAGGGCAATCGGCTGTGATGCGCCCTGGATCGGAACAAAGGACAGGGACGGCTTTCTCCTGGGCGTCCCAAAGGATTTATTCTCCCAAGGGGTGCAGCGGCCAAAAACCAAAGAGCCCACGCTTGCTTACACTGTCTTTTAAACGGGGGAGGAACGGGGGGACGATGCAATTCTTGGGCCAATCAGGGGTACGACGGGGAGGGCAGTAAGGAGGCACTCACACTCTGATAACCGACAGGGAAGGCGAGGGGAGCGGCAAGAGTCACATGGGCCAACGGGGCATCGAGAAAAAGCGGAATTCCCAGGCAGGGGTTAGGACTGACAGGGAATCCCCTATAAATAAAGGAAAAGACTAAGCAGGAATGCCATCATGTAAATGAGGTAACAGGTGGATCTGGGGGTGAAAGACAGCTAGACAAGGGAGAAGAAACTAGGGGTAAAACCACACATATCGGGGGGGGAACAGGGATAAACCATTGGGACGATAACTTAATAATAACTTCTCAAAAAAACCCCACCACATTAAATAAAATCTGGAGGTTGTCATCATACCATCTCATTTGTGCCTCACTTCGGGCACAGGCATCTCTCCTGAAGCCAACTGAAACGCATTTGCTGCCCAGCCCGTCTTCATAGCACAGGTGCTCCAACCCTCCGAGCATCTCCCTCACTCTCCTCTGAACTCATTCCAGCAGGTCCATGTCCTCCTTCTCCTGGGGCCCCAAGACACAGATGTAATGCTGCAGGTGGGCTCTGAAAAAATGGACTAGAGGGCCACAATCACCTCCCTTGACCTGCTCCCCCTTTGCTCCTTTCCATGCAGCCCAGCACACGGCTGTTCTTTCTGGGCTGGCAGCACACGTTGCCGGCTCACGCTCAGCTTCTCCTCCATCCGCACCCCAAGCGCTTCTCCTCAGCCCCTGCCCCGCTCAGCTTCCTGTCCCCTCAAAGCCCGTGCTCAGGGGGAGCTCCAGCCACTCTCTGCGTCAGTGCCAAAGCCGTTCCAAGGCAGAGCCCTCCCTGAGGGACAGCCCTCATCCCCGGCCTCCACCTGCACATGCAGCCGCTGGCCGCAACTCCCTGGCTGCGTCCATCTGGCCAATTCCTCATGGCCAGCATAGCCCACCCTCCAAAGCCAGGCCTCGGCAGCGTGGGACTCGGGCTGTCTGTGTGTGCCACTGGGCATCACAGGCGCACTGGGCACATTCAGCCCTGTCAGAGACTGAAGTGTTATGGGCAACGGCATAAACATTGCTAGGAAGGACATCTGCCCATTACGGCAAAGCGGCATAAAGAGGCGGAGACCTCCCAAGCCCACCCCTCCTTCACCTGACTGCAGCTTTGGCCTGCGACTTGAGCTGCCTAACAGAATCTGCCATACCATCAAGGTGATGCGGTTGTTCAACTACCTCTGCTCTAGGGACAAGCAAACAAGGCTAAGGCAGGACCCCATGTATCCACAAGAAAGCCAATGCCAGCAGCTGTCCTGAAAATCACCTTGGGCCAGGCTCGGGCACGGGAGGCCATAGCCCACAGCCTCATCTGCTGAGGACACGTCTGCACACATTCCCCACAACTAGGAAGGGAGGAGGAGAGTTCTGGGGCTGTGTTGTAACCTCTGGTCACAGGCAGTGAACACGCACCCTCCCTCACACAAACTGGCTCAGCTGTAAAATCCCCACCCTGGGAAGCCACATCCACTTGACATTCCCGTCCGAGGCAGCTGAGGAGCTGCCATAATCCAGCCAAGACCCCCAAAGCGACGCCCAGACTCATTGCTGAGCCATTGCAGTGGACCACAGCTCGTGCTGCAAAGGGCTGACACAGATCCAGAGCCTGCTGCAAGAGGCTCTGTCCAACTTGTCCCCACCAGGGGAGGTACTTGGCTCTTCCCACCCAGCAGCCCAAGTGTGCATCAAGCCTCTGAACTTTGTGTTTGCGGGGGACCCTCAGCACCAAGGTCTGACGGAGAGCGTCCAGGGGACACCACTGGGCTCCAGGGAGTGGTGAGCTTTTCTACTTCATCTGTGGCTGGCACTCTCCTTCTCTCCCCCATCTCCTTTCTATTTCTTTCTGTCTCTCTCTGCCGCTTATTTACTGTCCAATTAAACCCATACTATTAACTTTGGCACATAGTCTCACATTTGCACCCTGATTTGGGCAGAGGTCTTTCTGATCATTTTAATAACCAGATCATGACAAGGGGCTAGAAGCCCGCCCCTCCGGGGGCTGCTCCGTGCCAATTCCAGCAGCTTCCGCTGCGGAAGGGCTGCCGGGCGTGGCCCTTTGTGACACGGGGGCCATGTGTCAGGGCCCTGGCTGATGCGGGACATTCTGCTGCCATGGGGCCCTTGTGACATGGCAGGGCCACGCCCACAGGGCCTATATAAGGGGCGCGGGGCCCTGCGCTGCCCAGTCCCAGGAGAGCACCTCGCTCAGCAGGAAGCAGCTCCCGGGACACCACTCCGCATTCAAGGAGATCAGACACGGAGCAGGACAAGGCCAACCCCGACTCCCAGGCACCCAGCCCCTTGCCCGGCTGGCCGGCAGACCAGGCCCTCAGCGGGCAGTGGCTGCGGACAGGCGGCGGCTCCGGCCTGCCCCTGTCCCACACTGAGGAGGAGGGGCCCTTGGCCAATACAGAAAACAGCATGGATCCAGAGCTCTCCCAGAGGGGAGACGTTACCGGCCAGGAGATCACAGTGGAAGAGTTTGACCCAAAGCAGGAAGAAGCGACCATCAAGGAAGATTCCCCATGTGAAGCTGTGAGACACCAAGAGTGGCATCAGTGGGAGGTAGGTGTGAGAGTCCAGTGGGGAGACGGCACACAGCAAGAGCTGCCGATGGACCGGTGGGTGCACCCAGAGGAGGATGAGGATGCCCAGAGCTGTGCCCAGCAGGGGCCCGCCTCTCCCAGCAGCGTGGGCACCCTGGTGGCAGGAGATACAGCCTGCGAGCTGCCCAGCACCTCTCCTGTCCCGGGGAGTCCCACAGAGGACGGGCCGGCACCTGCTGCTGCTGCTGCAGCTGGAGCTGGCGAGGAGGTGGAGGAGTCCCCAGAGCCTGTAGCTCCCGAGGTGGCAAAGGCACCAGGTTCTCCAGCTTGCTGTGAGGAGGTGCCATGGGCAGGGACAGAGGGCCCACTCCCTGCCCCACGCAGCCCCCCAGGCTGCTGCCAGGCTCTGCTGGACTTAGCAAGGCACATCAGCTCTCAGGTGGTGCTGCAGGCTGTGCTTGAGATCCAGGCATCTGGCCAGCAGCCAGAGGAACAGGGGCACCTGGGCCAAAGCACGGCTGCAGAGCTGGAAGCAGCAGCTACAGCGGAAAGGGAAGAGAGCCCCACCTCTGCCCCGCTCAGCCCCCGCTGCCCCGCCAGCCCCGAGCCCGGCCCATTGGGAGTCCAGGCCCTCAGCGAGCAGCAGGAGGAGGCACACAGTACATCAGTCCCGGCCGAGGAAGAAAGCCAGGAAGGGGCCTTGGCTGAGGAGCATGAGCAGACTCAGCGCAAATATGAGGAAGACAAAGAGCTGCCCCAAGGAGAAATCAAATACCACGAAGGGTCCCAAGGGGAAGCCTGCATTGGGCAGGAGCTCTCCACAGACCAATCTGGGAGCTGTCATGAAGATTCCAAAGGGGAAGCCCGCATTGGGCAGGAGCGGTCCCCATCAGAAACCCCCAGCAACAACAAAGGGTCCCAAGGGGAAGCCTGCATTGGGCAGGAGCTGTCCCCACCAGAAACCAGCAGCAACCAAGAAGAGGCCCAAGGGGAAGCCTGTATTGAGCAGGAACTCTCCCTAGAGGAAGCAGGGAGCTACCATGTGCTCTCTGACTGGGACGAATGCACGGATCAAGAGCTGTCCCTTGGTGATGCTGAGAGCTGGCAAGAAGTTTCGGACTGGGAGGAATACACCGAGCAAGGCCTTTCCCAGGGAGAAGTCGGTAGCTCCTGCAATCTGTCCGACTGGGAAGAATACAGCGAGCATGAGCTCTCCCACAGCGATGTCGGCACTTACCAAGATGTGTCGGATTGGGAAGAGTCCTTGGAGCAAGACCCGTCTCAAGAGGGAGACACTCTTGCCCAGAAGGTGCACGGAGGGAATGAAAAGAGACCCTCCACCCAGTCCAGCTGGGAAAATGACAGCAACCAAGACCCTGTGCAGGACAGCTGGGAAGAGAGCATCGGGACCAAAGCCTATCTGCCAGAAGATGATGAGTGGGACAATGTCAGCGTCCTCGAGCTCCTTGAAGATGAAGACCGTGAGCCAAGACTGGCAGGTTTGGCGGGAGGCGGGTTCCCCGTGCCGGTCCCTCGCGAGGCTTGGGCTGAGCCGTGCCCCCGATGGCCGCCCTATGCCTCGCCTCCCCACGTGGAAGCCCTTACCCCCATAGTATCCTTGACTCCTCGTGCCTTCCGGAAGCAGGTGCCAGAGGACGGCAGCCTCAGCCAGCAGCGGGCCCCCCGCAAGAAACGCCTCTCCCGCCTCAGGCGGGCGCTGCGGGCGCTGCGCAGCCTGTTCCGCTTCCCCTGCCTGGCCCCGCAGCCCCAGGATTAGGGCCCGCCGCCGGCGCCAGCCCTGCCCCGCAGATGCCGCCTGGCCCGCAGCCTGACCAGCGTCCTGAGGGAGCCACACGCGCCGCATTTGCCTGGACATGGCTCTGCAGCCTCTCCTGGGTGCAAAGAGACCTTCAAAGCCATCCAGTCCCACCGGCAGCCGGGCACCACCACCACCATCACCCTGGCTCCCAGTACCACATGCAGATGGCTCCAGCACTTCCAGCCACTGTGACTCCACCACCTCCCTGAACAGCTTCTTCCAATGCCTGACCATTCTTCCATAAAAAATTTCTTTCTACTATTTCATCCAAAACGCAATCCAAGGCCATTTCCTCCTCTCCTCCGGAAAGGATGACATGTGATCCTTTGAGATTTTATCCATGAGGAATGGGCACAACAGGACATATTCTTACCTGGACCAGACTACACGCTGCAGGACCGTGACAAAGGCAATCCTTCCTAGACGAATGAAAGCCACATTAGAAAAAGAGTAATAGAAAACAACATACAAAAACCATCCTCACACCAAAGAAGACACAAACCCCACCAAAACAAACACAAAAAGAAATACAGTAAGAAAAGGAATAAGAAGAAGACAATGAAGAAGACCAAGACACAGTAGCAGGAAACAGGAATTAGGAATTAGAATAAGAATAAGAATAAGAATAAGAATAAGAATAAGAATAAGAATAAGAATAAGAATAAGAATAGGAATAGGAATAAGAGTAAGTATAGGAATAGGAATAAGATGCTGTAGAATAAGAAATAGTTGTAGAAAATAAATTGAGAAGAATAAGAGGAAAATAGTTCAAGTAGAAGAAGAAGAAGAAGCACCTAAGAAGAAATAGTTATAGTAACAAGAAAATGAAGAAAAATAATAAGAATAGGAAGAATAAGAAGAATTAGAAGACTAGGATGAAGAAGGAATAGTAGCAGCAGTAAATGTAATAATAGTTATAAGTATAGATAGAAGAAGAAGAAGAAGGATAGTAGTAGTAAATAATTCTAATAAAAATAAAAATAAAAACAACAATGATGATGACAATATTAATAACATCAAGTTAAAATACACGTCCACACATGTTCTAGGGTCACAATACAGTTTGGGTTGGGAAAGATCTAAAATATCATCTAGTTCCACCTGATTATCCCACGCACTCTTTCTCTCTCTCTCTCTGAGTTCTCGCTCTTATTTCTGTCTCTCTCTCTCCCTCACAGTTCTTGGGAAATAAAATCCATGCTAAATTGACACAGTGCTGCAGAAACCCAGCTAGGCCGCACAGCCCGGCACCGCGCCGGGAGCGGCCGCTCCCGGTTCCGCATCGGGCTCGGGGAGCGCTGAGGAGCAGCGCTGCCGGCTCTCAAGGGCAATCGGCCGTGATGCGCCGTGGATCGGAACAAAGGGGCCAGGGACGGCTTTCTCCTGGGCGTCCCAAAGGATTTATTCTCCCAAGGGGTGCAGCGGCCAAAAACCAAAGAGCCCACGCTTGCTTACACTGTCTTTTAAACGGGGGAGGAACGGGGGGAGGATGCAATTCTTGGGCCAATCAGGGGTACGACGGGGAGGGCAGTAAGGAGGCACTCACACTCTGACAACCGACAGGGAAGGCGAGGGGAGCGGCAAGAGTCACATGGGCCAACGGGGCATCGAGAAAAAGCGGAATTCCCAGGCAGGGGTTAGGACTGACAGGGAATCCCCTATAAATAAAGGAAAAGACTAAGCAGGAATGCCATCATGTAAATGAGGTAACAGGTGGATCTGGGGGTGAAAGACAGCTAGACAAGGGAGAAGAAACTAGGGGTAAAACCACACATATCGGGGGGGGAACAGGGATAAACCATTGGGACGATAACTTAATAGTAACTTCTCAAAAAAACCCCACCACATTAAATAAAATCTGGAGGTTGTCATCATACCATCTCATTTGTGCCTCACTTCGGGCACAGGCATCTCTCCTGAAGCCAACTGAAACGCATTTGCTGCCCAGCCCGTCTTCATAGCACAGGTGCTCCAACCCTCCGAGCATCTCCCTCACTCTCCTCTGAACTCATTCCAGCAGGTCCATGTCCTCCTTCTCCTGGGGCCCCAAGACACAGATGTAATGCTGCAGGTGGGCTCTGAAAAAATGGACTAGAGGGCCACAATCACCTCCCTTGACCTGCTCCCCCTTTGCTCCTTTCCATGCAGCCCAGCACACGGCTGTTCTTTCTGGGCTGGCAGCACACGTTGCCGGCTCACGCTCAGCTTCTCCTCCATCCGCACCCCAAGCGCTTCTCCTCAGCCCCTGCCCCGCTCAGCTTCCTGTCCCCTCAAAGCCCGTGCTCAGGGGGAGCTGCAGCCACTCTCTGCGTCAGTGCCAAAGCCGTTCCAAGGCAGAGCCCTCCCTGAGGGACAGCCCTCATCCCCGGCCTCCACCTGCACATGCAGCCGCTGGCCGCAACTCCCTGGCTGCGTCCATCTGGCCAATTCCTCATGGCCAGCATAGCCCACCCTCCAAAGCCAGGCCTGGGCAGCGTGGGACTCGGGCTGTCTGTGTGTGCCACTGGGCATCACAGGCTCACTGGGCACATTCAGCCCTGTCAGAGACTGAAGTGTTATGGGCAACGGCATAAACATTGCTAGGAAGGACATCTGCCCATTACGGCAAAGCGGCATAAAGAGGCGGAGACCTCCCAAGCCCACCCCTCCTTCACCTGACTGCAGCTTTGGCCTGCGACTTGAGCTGCCTAACAGAATCTGCCATACCATCAAGGTGATGCGGTTGTTCAACTACCTCTGCTCTAGGGACAAGCAAACAAGGCTAAGGCAGGACCCCATGTATCCACAAGAAAGCCAATGCCAGCAGCTGTCCTGAAAATCACCTTGGGCCAGGCTCGGGCACGGGAGGCCATAGCCCACAGCCTCATCTGCTGAGGACACGTCTGCACACATTCCCCACAACTAGGAAGGGAGGAGGAGAGTTCTGGGGCTGTGTTGTAACCTCTGGTCACAGGCAGTGAACACGCACCCTCCCTCACACAAACTGGCTCAGCTGTAAAATCCCCACCCTGGGAAGCCACATCCACTTGACATTCCCGTCCGAGGCAGCTGAGGAGCTGCCATAATCCAGCCAAGACCCCCAAAGCGACGCCCAGACTCATTGCTGAGCCATTGCAGTGGACCACAGCTCGTGCTGCAAAGGGCTGACACAGATCCAGAGCCTGCTGCAAGAGGCTCTGTCCAACTTGTCCCCACCAGGGGAGGTACTTGGCTCTTCCCACCCAGCAGCCCAAGTGTGCATCAAGCCTCTGAACTTTGTGTTTGCGGGGGACCCTCAGCACCAAGGTCTGACGGAGAGCGTCCAGGGGACACCACTGGGCTCCAGGGAGTGGTGAGCTTTTCTACTTCATCTGTGGCTGGCACTCTCCTTCTCTCCCCCATCTCCTTTCTATTTCTTTCTGTCTCTCTCTGCCGCTTATTTACTGTCCAATTAAACCCATACTATTAACTTTGGCACATAGTCTCACATTTGCACCCTGATTTGGGCAGAGGTCTTTCTGATCATTTTAATAACCAGATCATCACAAGGGGCTAGAAGCCCGCCCCTCCGGGGGCTGCTCCGTGCCAATTCCAGCAGCTTCTGCTGCGGAAGGGCTGCCGGGCGTGGCCCTTTGTGACACGGGGGCCATGTGTCAGGGCCCTGGCTGATGCGGGACATTCTGCTGCCATGGGGCCCTTGTGACATGGCAGGGCCACGCCCACAGGGCCTATATAAGGGGCGCGGGGCCCTGCGCTGCCCAGTCCCAGGAGAGCACCTCGCTCAGCAGGAAGCAGCTCCCGGGACACCACTCCGCATTCAAGGAGAGATCAGACACGGAGGAGGACAAGGCCAACCCCGACTCCCAGGCACCCAGCCCCTTACCCAGCTGGCCAGCAGACCAGGCCCTCAGCGGGCAGTGCCTGCGGACAGGCGGCGGCTCCGGCCTGCCCCTGTCCCACACTGAGGAGGAGGGGCCCTTGGCCAAGACAGAAAACAACATGGATCCAGAGCTCTCCCAGAGGGGAGACGTTACCGGCCAGGAGATCACAGTCGAAGAGATTGACCCAAAGCAGGAAGAAGAGACCATCCAGGAAGATTCCCCATGCGAAGCTGTGAGACACCAAGAGTGGCATCAGTGGGAGGTAGGTGTGAGAGTCCAGTGGGGAGACGGCACACAGCAAGAGCTGCCGATGGACCGGTGGGTGCACCCAGAGGAGGATGAGGATGCCCAGAGCTGTGCCCAGCAGGGGCCCGCCTCTCCCAGCAGCGTGGGCACCCTGGTGGCAGGAGATACAGCCTGCGAGCTGCCCAGCACCTCTCCTGTCCCAGGGAGTCCCACAGAGGACGGGCCGGCACCTGCTGCTGCTGCTGCAGCTGGAGCTGGCGAGGAGGTGGAGGAGTCCCCAGAGCCTGTAGCTCCCGAGGTGGCAAAGGCACCAGGTTCTCCAGCTTGCCGTGAGGAGGTGCCATGGGCAGGGACAGAGGGCCCACTCCCTGCCCCACGCAGCCCCCCAGGCTGCTGCCAGGCTCTGCTGGACTTAGCAAGGCACATCAGCTCTCAGGTGGTGCTGCAGGCTGTGCTTGAGATCCAGGCATCTGGCCAGCAGCCAGAGGAACAGGGGCACCTGGGCCAAAGCACGGCTGCAGAGCTGGAAGCAGCAGCTACAGCGGAAAAGGAAGAGAGCCCCACCTCTGCCCCGCTCAGCCCCCGCTGCCCCGCCAGCCCCGAGCCCGGCCCATTGGGAGTCCAGGCCCTCAGCGAGCAGCAGGAGGAGGCACACAGTACATCAGTCCCGGCCGAGGAAGAAAGCCAGGAAGGGGCCTTGGCTGAGGAGCATGAGCAGACTCAGCGCAAATATGAGGAAGACAAAGAGCTGCCCCAAGGAGAAATCAAATACCACGAAGGGTCCCAAGGGGAAGCCTGCATTGGGCAGGAGCTCTCCACAGACCAATCTGGGAGCTGTCATGAAGATTCCAAAGGGGAAGCCCGCATTGGGCAGGAGCGGTCCCCATCAGAAACCCCCAGCAACAACAAAGGGTCCCAAGGGGAAGCCTGCATTGGGCAGGAGCTGTCCCCCGCAGAATCCAGCAGCAACCAAGAAGAGGCCCAAGGGGAAGCCTGTATTGAGCAGGAACTCTCCCTAGAGGAAGCAGGGAGCTACCATGTGCTCTCTGACTGGGACGAATGCACGGATCAAGAGCTGTCCCTTGGTGATGCTGAGAGCTGGCAAGAAGTTTCGGACTGGGAGGAATACACCGAGCAAGGCCTTTCCCAGGGAGAAGTCGGTAGCTCCTGCAATCTGTCCGACTGGGAAGAATACAGCGAGCATGAGCTCTCCCACAGTGATGTCGGCACTTACCAAGACGTGTCGGATTGGGAAGAGTCCTTGGAGCAAGACCCGTCTCAAGAGGGAGACACTCTTGCCCAGAAGGTGCACGGAGGGAATGAAAAGAGACCCTCCACCCAGTCCAGCTGGGAAAATGACAGCAACCAAGACCCTGTGCAGGACAGCTGGGAAGAGAGCATCGGGACCAAAGCCTATCTGCCAGAAGATGATGAGTGGGACAATGTCAGCGTCCTCGAGCTCCTTGAAGATGAAGACCGTGAGCCAAGACTGGCAGGTTTGGCGGGAGGCGGGTTCCCCGTGCCGGTCCCTCGCGAGGCTTGGGCTGAGCCGTGCCCCCGATGGCCGCCCTATGCCTCGCCTCCCCACGTGGAAGCCCTTACCCCCATTGTATCCTTGACTCCTCGTGCCTTCCGGAAGCAGGTGCCAGAGGACGGCAGCCTCAGCCAGCAGCGGGCCCCCCGCAAGAAACGCCTCTCCCGCCTCAGGCGGGCGCTGCGGGCGCTGCGCAGCCTGTTCCGCTTCCCCTGCCTGGCCCCGCAGCCCCAGGATTAGGGCCCGCCGCCGGCGCCAGCCCTGCCCCGCAGATGCCGCCTGGCCCGCAGCCTGACCAGCGTCCTGAGGGAGCCACACGCGCCGCATTTGCCTGGACATGGCCCTGCAGCCTCTCCTGGGTGCAAAGAGACCTTCAAAGCCATCCAGTCCCACCGGCAGCCGGGCACCACCACCACCATCACCCTGGCTCCCAGTACCACATGCAGATGGCTCCAGCACTTCCAGCCACTGTGACTCCACCACCTCCCTGAACGGCTTCTTCCAACGCCTGACCATTCTTCCATAAAAAATTGCTTTCTACTATTTCATCCGAAATGCAATCCAAGGCCAATTCCTCCTCTCCTCCGGAAAGGATGACATGTGATCCTTTGAGATTTTATCCATGAGGAATGGGCACAACAGGACATACTCTTACCAGGACCAGACTACACGCTGCAGGACCGTGACAAAGGCAATCCTTCCTAGACGAATGAAAGCCACGTTAGAAAAAGAGTAATAGAAAAAAACATACAAAAACCATCCTCACACCAAAGAAGACACAAACCCCACCAAAACAAACACAAAAAGAAATACAGTAAGAAAAGGAATAAGAAGAAGACAATGAAGAAGACCAAGACACAGTAGCAGGAAACAGGAATTAGGAATAAGAATAAGAATAAGAATAAGAATAAGAATAAGAATAAGAATAAGAATAAGAATAAGAATAAGAATAAGAATAAGTATAGGAATAGGAATAGGAATAGGAATAAGAATATGATGCTGTAGAATAAGAAATAGTTGTAGAAAATAAATTGAGAAGAATAAGAGGAAAAAAGTTCAAGTAGAAGAAGAAGAAGAAGCACCTAAGAAGAAATAGTTATAGTAACAAGAAAATGAAGAAAAATAATAAGAATAGGAAGAATAAGAAGAATTAGAAGACTAGGATGAAGAAGGAATAGTAGCAGCAGTAAATGTAATAATAGTTATAAGTATAGATAGAAGAAGAAGAAGAAGGATAGTAGTAGTAAATAATTCTAATAAAAATAAAAATAAAAACAACAATGATGATGACAATATTAATAACATCAAGTTAAAATACACATCCACACATGTTCTAGGGTCACAATACAGTTTGGGTTGGGAAAGATCTAAAATATCATCTAGTTCCACCGGATTATCCCACGCACTCTTTCTCTCTCTCTCTCTGAGTTCTCGCTCTTATTTCTGTCTCTCTCTCTCCCTCACAGTTCTTGGGAAATAAAATCCATGCTAAATTGACACAGTGCTGCAGAAACCCAGCTAGCCCGCACAGCCCGGCACCGCGCCGGGAGCGGCCGCTCCCGGTTCCGCATCGGGCTCGGGGAGCGCTGAGGAGCAGCGCTGCCGGCTCTCAAGGGCAATCGGCCGTGATGCGCCCTGGATCGGAACAAAGGGGCCAGGGACGGCTTTCTCCTGGGCGTCCCAAAGGATTTATTCTCCCAAGGGGTGCAGCGGCCAAAAACCAAAGAGCCCACGCTTGCTTACACTGTCTTTTAAACGGGGGAGGAACGGGGGGACGATGCAATTCTTGGGCCAATCAGGGGTACAACGGGGAGGGCAGTAAGGAGGCACTCACACTCTGATAACCGACAGGGAAGGCGAGGGGAGCGGCAAGAGTCACATGGGTCAACGGGGCATCGAGAAAAAGCGGAATTCCCAGGCAGGGGTTAGGACTGACAGGGAATCCCCTATAAATAAAGGAAAAGACTAAGCAGGAATGCCATCATGTAAATGAGGTAACAGGTGGATCTGGGGGTGAAAGACAGCTAGACAAGGGAGGAGAAACTAGGGGTAAAACCACACATATCGGGGGGGGAACAGGGATAAACCATTGGGACGATAACTTAATAATAACTTCTCAAAAAAAACCCCACCACATTAAATAAAATCTGGAGGTTGTCATCATACCATCTCATTTGTGCCTCACTTCGGGCACAGGCATCTCTCCTGAAGCCAACTGAAACGCATTTGCTGCCCAGCCCATCTTCATAGCACAGGTGCTCCAGCCCTCTGAGCATCTCCCTCACTCTCCTCTGAACTCATTCCAGCAGGTCCATGTCCTCCTTCTCCTGGGGCCCCAAGACACAGATGTAATGCTGCAGGTGGGCTCTGAAAAAATGGACTAGAGGGCCACAATCACCTCCCTCGACCTGCTCCCCCTTCGCTCCTTTCCATGCAGCCCAGCACACGGCTGTTCTTTCTGGGCTGGCAGCACACGTTGCCGGCTCACGCTCAGCTTCTCCTCCATCCGCACCCCAAGCGCTTCTCCTCAGCCCCTGCCCCGCTCAGCTTCCTGTCCCCTCAAAGCCCGTGCTCAGGGGGAGCTCCAGCCATTCTCTGCGTCAGTGCCAAAGCCGTTCCAAGGCAGAGCCCTCCCTGAGGGACAGCCCTCATCCCCGGCCTCCACCTGCACATGCAGCCGCTGGCCGCAACTCCCTGGCTGCGTCCATCTGGCCAATTCCTCATGGCCAGCATAGCCCACCCTCCAAAGCCAGGCCTGGGCAGCGTGGGACTCGGGCTGTCTGTGTGTGCCACTGGGCATCACAGGCGCACTGGGCACATTCAGCCCTGTCAGAGACTGAAGTGTTATGGGCAACGGCATAAACATTGCTAGGAAGGACATCTGCCCATTACGGCAAAGCGGCATAAAGAGGCGGAGACCTCCCAAGCCCACCCCTCCTTCACCTGACTGCAGCTTTGGCCTGCGACTTGAGCTGCCTAACAGAACCTGCCATACCATCAAGGTGATGCGGTTGTTCAACTACCTCTGCTCTAGGGACAAGCAAACAAGGCTAAGGCAGGACCCCATGTATCCACAAGAAAGCCAATGCCAGCAGCTGTCCTGAAAATCACCTTGGGCCAGGCTCGGGCACGGGAGGCCATAGCCCACAGCCTCATTTGCTGAGGACACGTCTGCACACATTCCCCACAACTAGGAAGGGAGGAGGAGAGTTCTGGGGCTGTGTTGTAACCTCTGGTCACAGGCAGTGAACACGCACCCTCCCTCACACAAACTGGCTCAGCTGTAAAATCCCCACCCTGGGAAGCCACATCCACTTGACATTCCCGTCCGAGGCAGCTGAGGAGCTGCCATAATCCAGCCAAGACCCCCAAAGCGACGCCCAGACTCATTGCTGAGCCATTGCAGTGGACCACAGCTCGTGCTGCAAAGGGCTGACACAGATCCAGAGCCTGCTGCAAGAGGCTCTGTCCAACTTGTCCCCACCAGGGGAGGTACTTGGCTCTTCCCACCCAGCAGCCCAAGTGTGCATCAAGCCTCTGAACTTTGTGTTTGCGGGGGACCCTCAGCACCAAGGTCTGACGGAGAGCGTCCAGGGGACACCACTGGGCTCCAGGGAGTGGTGAGCTTTTCTACTTCATCTGTGGCTGGCACTCTCCTTCTCTCCCCCATCTCCTTTCTATTTCTTTCTGTCTC